>NW_027185405.1:1786153-1878653 GCF_022577435.1 Embiotoca jacksoni | reverse complement strand
TCCATCCATCCATCCATCCATCCATCCGTTCATCCATCCATCCATCCATCCATCCATCCATCCATCTGTCATCCATCCATCCATCCATCCATCCATCCATCATCCATCCATCCATCCATCCATCCATCCGTCATCCATCCATCCATCCATCATCCATCCATCCATCCATCCATCCATCCATCCATCCATCCCTCCATCCATCCATCCATCTGTCATCCATCCATCCATCCATCCATCCATCCATCCATCCATCATCCATCCATCCATCCATCATCCATCCATCCATCCATCCATCCATCCATCCAATCATCTATTCATCCTTTCTCTCCCCCTCTCTTCTCTCTCGTCCCGTGTCCGTCCTGCCTGCCAACCATCTCGGTCGGTTTGGAAAAACAAAAAAAAAAACACAGTTTCTAATTTGGTATCAATTTATGTCGAGTTTAGTCATTACTCAGAGAGTTTGAGTGTGCATGGCTTTCTCATTTCATTCCCATGATACCATATGGGCCACACACACACACACACACACACACACACACACACACACACACACACACACACACACACACACACACACACACACACACACACACACACACACACACACACACACACACACACACACACACACGTTCCCACCCCCAGAATCAAAACTGACAGAAATAGTTGTTCCAATGTCTTTGGCTGCCGACGTCTCACATCCTGTTGTCGGTGTTGACATCAGTCTGTCTGTCTGTCTGACGTCTGAGATGATCCGCTTCATTATGGATTCAGCTCACGATTATTGATCTGGATTGCGTACGTCGATGGCCAGAATGGTTTGATCGGTGTGGAAAGTGCTTTGTTACTTGGTTAGTTGTCTTTTGAGGAGAGAGATCTTCACATTTTCCAGCGGCGACCTCGAGGTCAAATCCTCCTCTGATCCTCACGTTCTCCGTGCTGCTGCTCGTCCATTTGTCCTGGATGGAAATAAACACCTTGTTTACTCTGCAGGCACTTCCAAGTCAGAAGTCAAGCATAGCGGGAGGTGTGTGGTGGTCTGGTGGTGTGTGTTTGTAGTCTTTAGTTTGGTCCTCACAAGAGTAGAACAACAGGAAAACCTGGTAAAACGAGCGAGGAGTCAGGTTAGGATTTGGCTCGTGTTAGAAAGTAACTGTTGGCAGTAGAATCCTTGTTTGTGTGTGTTTGTGTACTCTAATTTGTGTCCACATGCGTGTCTGTGTACGTGTCACGTTAAGTTTTGTATTTACAGTATTTTGGTTTATTTGCTGTGTTCTCCTTTTCAAATGACATATTCGCACACACACACACACACACACACACACACACACACACACACGAGAACGTCACTGATTGTGTACATTGTTGTATGTTTTAGGGAGTGTGTGTGTGTGTGTGTGTGTGTGTGTGTGTGTGTGTGTGTGTGTGGCAGGTGTTTTGCGTCACCACCCACCATCCATCAAGTCAAATGGGCGAATGACAGGAAGAACAAAAACAAATCCCTCGCTCCGGCAAGAATAAACGACTGATGCCGACCAATGACAAGTGTTTATTGTGTGTGTGTGTGTGTGTGAAAGAGAGAAATGAAGGGATACGTGTGTGTGTGTGTGTGTGTGTGTGTGTGTGTGTGTGTGTGTGTGTGTGTGTGTGTGTGTGTGTGTGTGTGTGTATTTTTGTCTGTGTGACTGTGAATATGTGTGGGTGAAATTGAAAGAGAGAGGAGGACAAAGCAAACGAGTGTTGAGAGACACGGGTTGTGTTTATTGTTGTACCAGTTCAGTAGGCGGACGTACACAAACTAAATACTTCCATGACGACCGACGCGACCGCTCGGTCCCAGTTGGACTCACCATATACTTACTTATTTACCAGCACCGGTGTTAACTCTTCGTTCTGTACTTTGTGTGCAACTAGAGAACTAAAAAGTTGGATTGGTTAGATTTTCTCATAACTTGTTAAAAGTAGAAGACTCCTGCTGATCGTGACCTTTTCCACATCTCTGCCAGAACTTTCCTTCATTGTTGTGTTTGCTCAGTCAGCTGCCGACTTCACTTCACTTCCTGGTACTTCCCCCACACTTCATTCATGTGTTTAATTACAGCTTGTGAAGGAGTTTATTTTTTTGGAGTTGCACACGGCCGTCCCTCTGCAGGACTGTTTCACATCTCTGCTGAGGAGGTCATGTTTTTCTGTGCAGTTTTGTTTGATTGTTTGTGAGCAGGATTATTGTAGAATTATAGAATTGTCAGATTGGGAATTTGGCCTCCTAAATGTCATAAAGTTCAGCAGATGGCAGAAAAGTTCAGTACTGACAAAACATAGGCCGTTCTGGAAATACCACGACTTAGAGCCACAGTTCACATTCAGGGGCATCAGTAATCCTTTTGATGCCAGTGAATTGAACTATTATGGGGATGCAACCACATTTATATCATTGCAATCTCAGTAAGGCTGAATGATTATGTGCAACTGGTATTCAAATTTTAGTCGGGATGATTTTATGCTAAATTAAAGTGATTAATTTGTGGTCAACCTGGAAGTAATTAAAGTCCCATTTTCTGCTCACATTTAGAAAAAAACTGTTAAATCAGCACACTTGGCTTTACCCTGTAAAAAACTAAATGTCATTATGTGACTACATGACTTTTATGTCAGTGATCAACTATAGCAGAGTAACTTTACCAGCAGCAGTGGTCAGGTGAGTTACATTTAATTTAATTTACTTTAATTGAGCACGAGGACACCTTAGGAAGATGAAAACATAATGTGGACATTTTTGGAAAGTGATGAATTAATTAGGTCAGGGTGGTGGACTGGAGAGGAACAATGTCACTGAGGGGCCTCACAAATATAGTGTGTGTGTGTGTGTGTGTGTGTGTGTGTGTGTGTGTGTGTGTGTGTGTGTGTGTGTGTGTGTGTGTGTGTGTGACGGGGTAGTGATGACCTCCCCCAGCTGTCTGTGGATAATGAGAAGCTGTCAGCACCAAGAGGACAGGACACACACACACATTCACGGTCACACAAACAAACGCACACTCTGTTGGCACACTAAAAGACACAAACAAACACACACACACACACTGTCAGACCGACACAGAAACACACACATGACTCACTCATTCATACTCAAAAACACAGTGTGTATGTCGGTGTCTCACTTTTAGCGGTGTAAATTCAGGGTTAGGGTAAAAACAAAAGAAGAAGAAGTGTTGCTTTAACTCCGCCTCTTTGTAAATGTTTACAACTTAATGCCCCGCCCCCTCAACATCTTTCTGACTGGTCAGACGTCGCAAGCCAATCAAACGTGTATTTGTCAAAGAAAACGTGAGACTATTTAACATTTGAAGATTTGCTAAGAGGATGTTTCACCCTCTAAATTTTGTGGTCAGACCCTCTGGAGTGGATTTGATTGGTGAAACCGGTCTGATGCTGTTCGGCCCGAAATATAATCCTTACACACTCCTGACTCGCTCCGAGAAATCGAACTACGTTGAGTGCAACTCTCTCGTTTCATCTCAGAAGCGCATCATTTCAAAATAAAGTGCAGAGATATGTTTGTTTTAGAGGGCAGCTGTAATATATCCGTCGCAGCACTTACATGATATTTTTTAATCCATTGGCTCAAATAGACGCTATTATTTCAATTCCATTTTATTTCTATGTTCATCTTTCTGTTTTATTTTACTTGCACTTTTACTTCAACATTTTCTAAATAAAATATCACGTTTTCCTCACACTTTTTTACATTTTTGTTCCACATAATCAAATTTCCTGCCTATCATCCTTTTCTTCTCATGAAAACACACGCAGGTTCGTTATGATTGTTTGTGAGAGTGTATCCTACTTATTTAGAGCACAACTTTCCTACGCACACGCACGCACGCACACACACACACACACACACACACACACACACACACACACACACACACACAGTTACCGTATCCTTTCTTCTTTCATCTACCGAACCCCGTGTAGAAATTAACCACAATTACACACAAACACAAACACACACACACACACACACACACACACACACACACACACACACACAAACACAGAGAGAGAAGCCTGGCAGGTTAGACCCCAGGGTTCAGTTTGGGAGGAAACTCCCTTTCTAATTTTCCTCATAAAGACTCTAATGAAGACTAATGACGGAGCGGAGGTGTGTGTGTGTGTGTGTGTGTGTGTGTGTGTGTGTGTGTGTGTGTGTGTGTGTGTGTGTGTGTGTTTAACAGCTTGGCTGCTCTGTCTGGGAATGTCTCTGTTCTCCTTCCTTTTTCCTTCCATCCCTCCATCATTTCATTCAGCCCCTTTCACCCTTTATTCCGTCCTCCGCTTTTCCTTCCTGCCTTTTTGTATTTTTTTCCGTCTTTTCATGTTTATTATTACCCGCCAAGACTGTAGCAAACACTTATTTTCATTATTGATCAATCTGTTAATCATTCTGTCTATAATATGACATACATAGTGGAAAATGCCAGTTATAATTTCCCACAGATCATGCTGGCATCTTTAAATATCTTATTTTGTATGATCAGCCAAGAAAAGCAGAAAAAATAAATATAAAAGCAAATGTTTTACATTTTTATGCTTCAGGCCGCCGAAGACAGAAGCATTATGTTTTTTGTCTGTTTGTTTTGTTCTCGTGATATTTCAGTAACGTCTTGATGGAAATTCTTCAAATTTGGCACAAACCTCCACTTTGGTTCATCGATAAACTGATTGGATTTTTGGGGTCAAAGGTCACCGTGTCTTCATATTCGTCCCATTCTTGTTAACACAACGCTCGAACTGAGGGACAGAGGACTGTGACCATATTTCACATTTGGTCAGATACAGGAAATTGCGATATCAATAATTCACGCAAATTTAAGCAATCTCTGTAATATTTGCAGTAACTTGCAATTTTTCAACAAATTTTTTTGAAATATTAGGGCATACTAATACTTTTAAAATGTATTATTTCCTAATTAAACTAGCTTTATTACCAAAAAATAACTCTTTATTTACAGTCAGCAAGGCTCTGTTAAAAGGAAACTCTGTGCTTCCTAAATGCACTTTAAAAAAAAAAAAAAAAATCATCGCAAAATCAAACATTTTGAATCACAATGATGTTTTAGAATCTGTAGCTTCTTTACAGCGACGTTCACATTTGAAGCATCATCTGCTGTCATGGTAACAACTTGATGTGCTATCAGAATCAGATTTATAAGTCTTCACTATATATATTATATGAGTGTGACGTAAACAGCAACTTGACTGGTTGGCGGAGTCGTTGAACCACGACGCAGTGCTTCTAGTTCTTCTGTATTTGAGAGCTTCGAGCTTCGAGTTGTCTGATTGAGCATCAGTTGAGGTTTTTTTGGGTATGATTTTTATTCCTTTAGAAATCAATAAATTAACCTTTTGGTGATGGGCCAGTTTATCCCAGACATGTTTCTCACTTTCTCTCTTTCCCATAGCCATCATCCTCTGCTCACTCTCCATCTTCTCTCTTTAGATGCACATCATTTCATCACATTGTTTTTTTTGTTTTATTTACCGTTTCCACCTCTCTTTCTCCCAATCTATCTGTTTCCTTCATTTTCCCCCACGTCGACTCTCCGATTCTTCAATCTCTTTCCCCCCCGAGCTGTCACCTTTTCATCCCTCCTTGTTGCCTCCTTCGCTTTCCATCCATCCCTCTTCATCTCTGGCTGCTTCTCCTCACCGTCCATCGCTCCGTGTTTCTGCCTCCATTAGGGGGAAATGGAAAAAGTGACATCAGCTATTTGGTAAACGGAAGAGAGATGGAGAGAGGGAAGGAGACAGAAGATGAAACAAAGGATAGACAAATGGAAAGCAAAGGTCAAAAGAGTGACAGCGGGGATGATTGTAAAAGAGAGAAAAGGAAAACAGAGACGAGTGTGACGGAGGTGAGAGAGAATAAAAGTAAAGGAGGAGAGGGAGTTCCATTAAAGAGAGAGTGAGGGAGAGAGGGAAAGGCTTCACCTCATTAACCTCGTAATGCAGAGTAAATATACAGTCTAAATGGAACAGAGGCGACGTGTGTGTGTTTACTGTCAGGCTTCTCTCTGTGTGTGTGTGTGTGTGTGTGTGTGTGTGTGTGTGTGTGTGTGTGTGTGTGTGTGTGTGTGCGTGTGTGTGTGTGTGCGTGTGTGTCCACGAAAATACCTTACCAGAATACTAAAGTGCCTGTCTGTATTTGTATTATGCGTTTGTGTGCAAATGTCTCATAATCCCAGAAAAAAAAGAGATCAGTTTGGGTTCAGATGATGACGAGGAGTTTGACAGCGGCTGAAGTGTTGAAAGAAAAACTCGTTTTAAACCGTGTAACTTTTTGCTCCCTCTTTCGACTTGCGTTTCAACACTCCTCGGACATCTTTGAACTCCTAAAACAGAGACTTTTGCTTTTAGTTTTGGAGAAGTGGAAACGGAGACCTTTGGAAAACGATGGGGTAGACGCCCACGTTCACTTCCCGATCGGGTCTTCCCGGGCCAGACATGTCCTCAGGCTCGTCATAATTACTACACAACCGTCGTAGATTATCCGAGCTGTCTGCAATCATGACGCAGTTGTTGGATTGAAACTGACACTTTTTCCAATGAGTTTTCCAGCGTTTTAGGTTTGTATGGCGCCCTTTTGATAACGCCACCTTCCTCCGTTGTGGTTTAGAGACAGATGTCGTGTCCTTCCTGATTCGTCCCCTTCCCTATCACGCGACTCTTTTTTCCAGAAGAATACCTGCGTAGCGTCGTCATGTCAGCATCGTCTCTTCTTGTCGACTCTAGGATTTACCCGGAAGCACCGCTGTGCTCATGTTTAGCCTCATAGAGCTGCTCGCTTGGCTGAAGGACTCTCATGTTAGTTATTTGTCACAGTGAACTCAAGAATGTTTTTTGTGTAGTTGTTTTTTAATAAGTCCATATTTGCCTTTAGATTCAGTGGAGATGCAAAAAGGGATTTTATATTTTCAGAATGTGGTTGAAACGGTTGTGAGTGCTTCGGTCAGATCTCTGGAGATATATCGGAGATTTTTAAAATTCTACACAGAAAGGCTTCAACTTTGGTGTCCATGCAGATTACAGCAGTTTATAGTTGTTTCACAAAGAACATGTACCATCACAATAACTTAAAAGAAGTAAATGTCTTGCGTGCGTGTGTGTGTGTGTGTGTGTGTGTGTGTGTGTGTGTGTGTGTGTGTGTGAGAGAGAGTATGTAAAACAGCACAAGACAACAGTCATTATAATACTGTATATTTGCAGTCAGCTCAAACCCAGAGAACAGTGACAGACTGAGAGATCATCAGGGGAAAAAAATAAAAATAAAAATAAAACAAAAACAAGAAAAAAAAACCCGGTGAATGTCGTTTCTATCTACACAGAATATCCCTTTAACCCCAAGCCCCGCCCACCCCAGCCCCGCCCTCCCTCAGTCCTACCATACACATTTCAAATAGTAATCAACAAATAAACAAATAAAACACGCAGTGGAATAAACAAAACTTCAACACAACAGTCTGCACTCTTAGTAGAAAATTGGGGGAATATAAGGTTTCTGGTGTTTGGTGTTGCTGAGGAGCGCTCGATTTCTTCACCTGCGGGACATTTAATCGCTTTAAACAATTACGGATTGTTTCTCACGTCCAACAGAGAAGGAGTAAAAATTAATTTGAGTTTAACCTTAAAAGAAAGTCGTAAACTTTTGTACTGTGGCAGTTAAAAAAAAAATAAAAAAAATCAAGACAAATCAAGCGCTCCTCATCTTTAATTTGACAAACACTAGAAACTGTACTACTACTTCCTGGTCACAGGAACGGGGGTCAAAAGGTCCAACGTCGAGGAAGAGAATTCAATGTAGTTTTAAGATAATATTGTCTCTAAAAATCACTCCATTGTAATAAAAAACGATTTGTTTTTTTTTTTACTTTTGAATTGTCTCTGAAACTGATTCACAGGTTTGTAAGGGTGATAGAAAATACTTCATACATTGAAAAGCTGCATCCAACATTTTCAGAGTAATGCCTCCTCACAGAGAGAGGAAAAGACAAAATGAAGGGATGGAAAATATTTGTAGAATAACGGTAGAAAAACAAGTAAGGAGGGGATTCATGCAAAAACAAAAGTGAGAATGTAAAGGAGGCGTTTTATATAAAAGGATGAATAAAAGAGGGTAGAAATAAAGCAGAAAAAGGAGGAAGAGAGATTAGAAGAACAGGAAGAAGAGAAACAGGGTTGGAGGTAAGGAGTGTACGAAGGTTAAAATAAACCAAATGACAACACAAAAAGTTTCCCATGCATTCTTTTCAGTCCCTGTACGGAAAAAAAAACTGAATGAAACACAGGAGACAGAAATAGCCTCCCAAGTTGTTTTCCTCCTTCTTTTTTTCTAAAGGATTTTTTTTTCCTTTCCAATATTTTTTTTTTTTTTTTACAGTTTTTATGTTGTTTTCGAAACCCCTGCTTTCTCTGGTCCTGAGCTCCTCCCATTAGCCGATTACCGTCCAATCAGAAGCAGCCAACGAGGTTGATTGAAGTTGCCGTCACTTCCAGGGAGGCGGGGTCGAAGCTTCTTTTTTTTTCTTCAGGGAACGTAAATAAGAATGTTTTAGTCTTGTCATAAAACCGTACCTTTCTTGTCAGAGCCAATCACAAACAGACTTGTCCTGCGAATCAATCTCATTGGACCGTCTGTCCAAACAAATGGAATTTTTCCCAAACGATGTCCGAGTTGATCGACGTCTGTCCAAATCCAAGAGTGTGTTGGCTAAACGTCCGTTGACTTGGTGATGCCTTTTTTTTTTTGTTGTTGTTGCCTTCGCCCGGGAATTATTTTTTTTTAATTTTTTTTTCAGTTTTTTAAAACAAACGAGTGATGAGACGAGTTCTGGTGCAGGGACAGAAAAATAGGAATGAATGGAGTGAAGTTTGTCTAAAAAGAAGAAGGTAGAGAGACGACCCCCAAAAAATAGGTCCAAATAAGGAGTCCGTCTCTTAGTAGTCTCATCGTTTCATAGCAACGCCGAAAAGGTCGCATTGTAGCAAAGGTAGAATCCCGCCTGGGGAGGTCGTCGCCGTGGTGATCCAGGCTGCCGTGGAAGCCGTGGTTGCTGTGGAAACGGGCTGGTGGTGTTCTGTGCAGGAGGGAGGGAGGGGGGTAAGGGGTGGGCTTTTTTTGGAGGCGGAGTCTTTCTCTCTAGAACATCATGGGGGTCTTCAGAAACGGCCGGGACTCTGGACAAAACACAAACAGAAAAGACTCGGTAGAACAAAGTGGCGATACACTTTACGTGTTGTTCGTAGCTCGCGGCGGCCGACACTAATTATTGATTCTGTTATCAATTTATCTGCTTACTTCTTTCTTGAGTAATGGATCAGTCACTCAACAATTGCTAAAAAAAAAAAAAAAAAAAAAAAAAAGAAGCTCACTCATAATTTTCCAAGATGACACACAGTACCAGTCAAACGTTTGGACATTTATTCGAGGACATCCAGACTATTAAATAACAAGAATATGAATATTTTCTAAAGGGAAAAAAAAGGGGGAAACAAACCCAAATATGTTTTGAATATTAGATTGTTTAAATTAGTTTGCCAACCAGCTTCATGAGCTACTCACCTGGTTTTCAGTTAACGGGTGAGGCTTTTGTTAAATTGTGGAATTTCTTTGCCTTCTTGAATCTCAGTTCAAACCAAATGATTTGTGACGAAACAAAACTTTTTTTTACATTTATTGATTTTTTTTTTTATTGTTATTGCAGGAAGAAGTGTCCGCGGTGCGAACTGGACCGTCTCATCTCGACTCACAACCGGCCGATCGTGTCACCTGGCCTCATAATGTCGCCTCGAGCCACCAGACGAGGAACAACGAGAGTCAAAACTAACCATGAGTCATAATATAGCATGTCGTTCAAAATATGAGAAGAAGCCTGGTGGCTACGTCCACTTTTATACCCGGTCTACGGTTCCTGTACTGACTCAATGACAAAACTCAGCTTTTAATTCTTCTGAGATCGTTGAGTCCAACCGGCTCACGTTTGTACAGGAACATCGTGATTATTAAAACAGGATGTTGTTTTGTTTTTTTTTCAAACTAAAAGCGTTGCGTCTCGCTCTCCCTTTATTCAGCATCCGTCGGCGATAGAAATCTCATATCTCCAGTCTTCCCCTCCCTCCACTCTTTCTCTCATTTCACCTCCGCCGTTCTCCTTCCGCTCCCCGTAGTGCTGTTGCTGCACACACACACACACACACACACACACACACACACACACACACTCACTCACTCATTGAAACCACACGCCGAGCACACGCATACGTACAACAGAAACACACACTCACAAACACACACACACCTTCCTCTTCCCTGCGGTGTCATTGTTTTCTGCGAACGTTGCAAAGTGTTTACATTTCTGCATAACAGCAACCATAAAGCTGCCCTCCCTCCACTTTTCTTTCTCCTGCCCTCTACCACTTTTTTTTATTTTTTTTATTTTTTTTTTTATACACACTTCTCTCCTTCTCTTTGTCGTCTTCTTACCGTCTCATTTTGTCCTCTACTCATCATACTTTGTTTTTTTTGTTTGATATGAAACGGACTCGTGGTCGCCGTGTTGGAATAATAATTAAAACAAAAAATTCACTTTCTTAAATTTTCTCTTTCATCTCGTTTCCTCCTTCGTATTCCTTGCCTTCCCTCCTTTTCATCCCTCTCATCTCCTGCCCTTCCCTATTTTTATCACTCCACCATCCACTCGAACCCCCTCCTCTCCTCCTCTTTCATCCCTCTATTCTACATTCTCCTCCTCCTCACCTCCCCTCTGCTCCCTCCTGTCCTCTATCTGTTACTCTCGTATTATTTTTATCCCGACCCATTCTTCTCTGTCCTCTCCCGTCCTTTCGTTTTCTCCTTTAGGCAGCAGGTTTGGCCTGGTGCTTCAAAACTGTCCTGACATAGTAGTGGTGGTGTTGGTGGCCCCCCAGTCCTGCCCTTAAAACTCACATCTGCGTCAGGAAGTTTTAGACATTTTTCTGTGGCTTGACTATTTTTTGCTCGAGAGGTGCAAGTAATGATCAATTGTGTGATTGATGTAAACAATTATATGACTCGCAAAATTATTTCGTTCTGATGAAATTTTGATTAAAAAGAATAAATGCTTGATTTTGCTGAGTTTTTGTTGTTGTTTTTCCTCCCAAAAAAAATTCGCTTTAATTTTCGTTTTTGTACGACATGCTGCAGTATGATGTTTCTGATATTTTGTACATACTATAGTATGACTTTCTGATATTTTGTACGACATGCCATAGTATGACTTTTTTATCATATTTTAGACGACATGCTATAGTATGACTTTTTTATCATATTTTAGATGACATGCTATAGTATGACTTTTTTTTATCATATTATAGACGACATGCTATAGTATGACTTTTTTTTATCATATTATAGACGATATGCTATAGTATGACTTTTTTATCATATTTTAGACGACATGCTATAGTATGACTTTTTTATCATATTTTAGACGACATGCTATAGTATGACTTTTTTATCATATTTTAGACGACATGCTATAGTATGACTTTTTTTATCATATTATAGACGACATGCTATAGTATGACTTTTTTATCATATTTTAGACGACATGCTATAGTATGACTTTTTTTCATATTTTAGACGACATGCTATAGTATGACTTTTTTATCATATTTTGGACGACATGCTATAGTATGATTTTTTTTTCATATTTTAGACGACATGCTATAGTATGACTTTTTTATCATATTTTAGACGACATGCTATAGTATGACTTTTTTTCATATTTTAGACGACATGCTATAGTATGACTTTTTTATCATATTTTAGACGACATGCCATAGTATGACTTTTTTATCATATTTTGGACGACATGCTATAGTATGATTTTTTTTTCATATTTTAGACGACATGCTATAGTATGACTTTTTTTATCATATTATAGATGACATGCTATAGTATGACTTTTTTTTCATATTTTAGACGACATGCTATAGTATGACTTTTTTATCATATTTTAGACGACATGCTATAGTATGACTTTTTTTATCATATTATAGACGACATGCTATAGTATGACTTTTTTATCATATTTTAGACGACATGCCATAGTATGACTTTTTTATCATATTTTGGACGACATGCTATAGTATGACTTTTTTTTATCATATTATAGACGATATGCTATAGTATGACTTTTTTATCATATTTTAGACGACATGCCATAGTATGACTTTTTTATCATATTTTAGACGACATGCCATAGTATGACTTTTTTATCATATTTTGGACGACATGCTATAGTATGACTTTTTTTTATCATATTATAGACGACATGCTATAGTATGACTTTTTTTTATCATATTTTAGACGACATGCTATAGTATGACTTTTTTTTCATATTTTGGACGACATGCTATAGTATGACTTTTTTATCATATTTTAGACGACATGCTATAGTATGACTTTTTTTTATCATATTATAGACGACATGCTATAGTATGACTTTTTTTTTATCATATTATAGACGATATGCTATAGTATGACTTTTTTATCATATTTTAGACGACATGCTATAGTATGACTTTTTTATCATATTTTAGACGACATGCTATAGTATGACTTTTTTATCATATTTTAGATGACATGCTATAGTATGACTTTTTTTAAATCATATTTTAGACGACATGCTATAGTATGACTTTTTTTTCATATTTTGGACGACATGCTATAGTATGACTTTTTTATCATATTTCAGACGACATGCTATAGTATGACTTTTTTTTAATCATATTTTAGACGACATGCTATAGTATGACTTTTTTTTTATCATATTTTAGACGACATGGTATAGTATGACTTTTTTATCATATTTTAGACGACATGCTATAGAATGACTTTTTTATCATATTTTAGACGACATGCTATAGTATGACTTTTTTTTAATCATATTTTAGACGACATGCTATAGTATGACTTTTTTTTAATCATATTATAGACGACATGCTATAGTATGACTTTTTTTTTTTATCATATTTTAGATGACATGCTATAGTATGACTTTTTTTTATCATATTATAGACGACATGCTATAGTATGACTTTTTTTATCATATTATAGACGACATGCTATAGTATGACTTTTTTTTATCATATTATAGACGACATGCTATAGTATGACTTTTTTTTATCATATTTTAGACGACATGCTATAGTATGACTTTTTTTTCATATTTTGGACGACATGCTATAGTATGACTTTTTTATCATATTTTAGACGACATGCTATAGTATGACTTTTTTTATCATATTATAGACGACATGCTATAGTATGACTTTTTTTTATCATATTATAGACGATATGCTATAGTATGACTTTTTTATCATATTTTAGACGACATGCTATAGTATGACTTTTTTATCATATTTTAGACGACATGCTATAGTATGACTTTTTTATCATATTATAGACGACATGCTATAGTATGACTTTTTTATCATATTTTAGACGACATGCTATAGTATGACTTTTTTATCATATTTTAGATGACATGCTATAGTATGACTTTTTTTAAATCATATTTTAGACGACATGCTATAGTATGACTTTTTTTTCATATTTTGGACGACATGCTATAGTATGACTTTTTTATCATATTTCAGACGACATGCTATAGTATGACTTTTTTTTAATCATATTTTAGACGACATACTATAGTATGACTTTTTTTTTTATCATATTTTAGACGACATGGTATAGTATGACTTTTTTATCATATTTTAGACGACATGCTATAGTATGACTTTTTTTTAATCATATTTTAGACGACATGCTATAGTATGACTTTTTTTTAATCATATTATAGACGACATGCTATAGTATGACTTTTTTTTTTTATCATATTTTAGATGACATGCTATAGTATGACTTTTTTTTAATCATATTTTAGACGACATGCTATAGTATGACTTTTTTTTAATCATATTATAGACGACATGCTATAGAATGACTTTTTTTTTTTATCATATTTTAGATGACATGCTATAGTATGACTTTTTTATCATATTTTGGACGACATGCTATAATATGACTTTTATATTTTGTACGACATGGTATAGTATGACTTTTTTCATATTTTGGACGATATGCTATGGTATGACTTTTTTGTCATATTTTGTATTTTGATTTTATACACTTTATTAATCCCCGAGGGGAAATTTCTTCACTATAGCAGGGGGCTTTCAGGGGGGAGCTGCTGCAGCAGGCTGCCACTAGCGCGGCGCCAGGTAACCTGACCTGAGGTTTTATTTTATTTGACCTTTATTTAACCAGGTAATATCAATTGAGAACCAATTCTCATTTACAATGATGACCTGTCAGCACAGTCCTAAGGTGCATGTTTTTGGATGACGGGAGGAAGCCGGAGAACCCGGAGAGAACCCACGCAAGCACAGGGAGAACATGCAAACTCCCCACAGAAAGGCCCAGGACCGGATTTGAACCCGGAACCTTTTTGCTGTTAGGTGACAGTGCTAACCACTGCACCACCGTGCCGCCCATGACATGCTATAGTATGAGTTTTTTTTTCATATTTTGGACGACATGCTATAGTATGACTTTTTTATGACATTTATGAATTCTTTTATACTTCGGACGAAATACAAAATAAAAATTAAAAAAAAATCTCATGTCTGGTAAAATGGGACAGTGGTTAGCAGTGTTCCCTCACAGTCAAAAGGTTCTAGGTTCGATACCTGGGCAGGTTGATTTTGTGTGTTGTACAAAATGTTATTGCATGCTTGTCTGACCTATATTACTTTTAAACATGTTATGGTAGACTGATCAACAGCGTAGTGGTTAGCATTGTTGTCTCCCAGTCAGAAGGTTCCAGGTTCAAAACCTCATCGTGGAAGGGAGAACACTGCTAACCGCAGTGTTGCCTCCCAGTCAGAAGGGGCCAGGTTCAATACCCAGGCAGGGTGATTTAGTGTGTTGTTCCAAAATATGTTATTGCATTCTTGTCTAATCTACATGACTTATAGGACTTTTAAACATGTTGTGGTAGACTGATCAACAGTGTAGTGGTTAGCATTGTTATCTACCAGTCAGAAGGTTCCAGGTTCGATACATCCCCTGAATGGAAAAAGTCAATATGTCATGAGAAGCCCCATCCTCAAAGTCAAAAGATTCTGGGTTAGATCCGCTATGCAGTGTTATATACAGTGTTTTGCACAAAAAAAAGTCAGACTATAGTATGTCCTACAAAATACAAATAAAAAAACATATCTCATGTCTGGTAAAATGGGACAGTGGTTAGCAGTGTCGCCTCACAGTCAAATGGTTCTAGGTTCGATACCCAGGCTGGGTGATTTTGTGTTTTGTACAAAGTTTGTTATGCTTATATGACTTATATGACTTTTAAACATGTTATGGTAGACTGATCAACAGTGTAGTGGTTAGCATTGTTGTCTCCCAGTCAGAAGGTTCCAGGTTCAAAACCTCAGCCTGGAAGGGAGAACATTAACATCTCGGATGAAAAGTACCGTCCAGGGCAAGAATTGAACCTGTTACCTTCAGACTGGAAGGCAAAAACACTAACCAATGCACTACAGTGCCTTCTTCCTAAACATGTTTAAAAGTCCTATAAGTAATATAAGTCAAACAAAAATACAATAAAAGCAGCACATCGGCACATTTCCAAGCCAGCGTTGTCATCTCATTATCTAGAGGTTCTGGGTTCGATCAGGGGCCTGGAACTTAGTGTGTGGAGAATTGCATGTTCTTGCTTGTGGGGTGACTCTTTGTCACATTTACGACTACATGGATGATTACATTGCATGACATTTGTTTTAGATTAGACTATATGCATGACAACATGCATCATTTAGTCATCCATATTAAGGATGGCTTAGTTTACTTTTAGGAAAATACTTATGCAGGAACATGCAACTTTCACATGTGACATCCCAGGCAGGGATCGAACATGGGACCTCTAGACTGTGAGACAACAATGCTGACAACTGCACCAATGTGCTGGCTTCTATAATGTGAACGGAAGTCATACTTATGGCATGTCGTACAAAATATGAAAAGTCATACTATGGCATGTCATACAAAATATGACAAAAAAGTCATACTGCATGTCATGTTTTGGACGACATGATGTAGTTTTACTTTTTTTGTCATATTTTGGAAAACATGCTATAGTATGACTTTTTTATAACATGAATGGAAGTCATACAAAATGTATGTCCTACAAAATCAAAAAACAAAACAAAATTGTATTTGTGTTAAAATGGGACAGTGGTTAACAGTGTTGCCTCCCAGTCAGAAGGGGCCAGATTCAATACCTGTGCAGGGTGATTTAGTGTGTTGTTCCAAAATATTTTATTGCATTCTTGTCTGATCTACATGACTTATAGGACTTTTAAACATGTTATGGTAGACTGATCAACAGTGTAGTGGTTAGCATTGTTGTCTCCCAGTCAGAAGGTTCCAGGTTCGAAACCTCAGCCTGGAAGGGAGAACATTAACATCTCGGATGAAAAGTACCGTCCAGGGAGAGAATCAAACTTGCAACCTTCTGACTGGAAGGCAACAACACTCACCAGTGTACTTTCTTCCAAAACATGTTTAAAAGTCCTATAAGTAATATAAGTCAAACAAAAATACAATAAAAGCAGCACATCAGCACATTTCCAAGCCAGCGTTGTCATCTCACTATCTAGAGGTTCTGGGTTCGATCAGGGGCCTGGAACTTAGTGTGTGGAGAATTGCATGTTCTTGCTTGTGGGGTGACTCTTTGTCACGTTTACATGCATGATTACATTGCATGACATTTGTTTTAGATTAGACTATATGCATGACAACATGCATAATTTAGTCATCCATATTAAGGATGCCTTAGATTACATTTAGGTTATTACTTATGCAGGAACATGCAACTTCCACATGTCAAGCCCCAGGCAGGGATCGAACCTGGGACCTCTAGACTGTGAGACAATGACGCTGACAACTGCACCAATGTGCTGGCTTCTATAATGTGAACGGAAGTCATACTTATGGCATGTCGTACAAAATATGACAAAAAAGTCATACTATATATACATACGAGTCTTTACGGTGGCGCCGTGCTAGTGGCAGCCTGTTACAGCAGCTCCCCGAGTGTGTTTTGTTTTAAGTATTTTCTTTCTTTCTCCTCTCTTCAGAGTTGTTGTTTTTTTTCTTCACGTGTGAAGTGACAGTCAGACAATGGACTGTAACTTTTCCACTTTTCTGGTGGCTCTTCTACTTTTTTCCTTCTTCGTAATGGAGAGCTACGCACAGCGGATTGGGGCATTGTTTACTCTCGTGATCAGCTGATCGCGCTGAGTAGACCTCTACTGCTGCTACCCGGAGCGAGGCCTGAGATCCCCGTTGAACTTTGGAGAAGACGTCGGGGTTGCAGAGCTGGAGCTCAACTGAAGGCGAAGAGGAGGAAATATAAACCATCGGTACCGGAGATCTTAATGGGGAACGTGAGGTCGTTGGCCAACAAGACGGACGAGATCGGCGCGCTGGTAAAGACCCAGAGAGAGTACCGGGAGTGCAGCATCATGTGTTTCACCGAGACATGGCTGCACTCACATTTCCCGGACCACAGCACGGCCGTACCCGGCTTCAGGACTGTTCGGGGGGACGGAGACGTTGTTCGGAGCGGTAAGAAGAAAGGTGGAGGGATTGAAGTCTATGTCAACGAGAGGTGGTGCAATCCCGACCACGTGTGTGAAGGAATGTTTCTGTAGCCCGGACATTGAACTTCTAGCCGTGGGGATGCGCCTGTATTATTGCCGAGGGAGTTCTCGTCCGCCATTGTTATCGCTGTGTACGTTCCTCCATCAGCTGATGCAGAGGCAGCAGTGGACACCATCCATGGACCACATGGGGAGGACATCAACAGCATGATGGACTGTATCACAGAATACATCAAATTCTGTGAACACACCGGACCATCCTGGACTGTACACTGCTTCCCCAACAACAAGCCGTGGATCACCAGTGACCTGAAGGTGCTTCTTAATCAGAAGAAAGCAGCTTTCAGGTCTGGGGACAGGGAGGAGCTCAGGAGAGTTCAGCACGACCTGAAGGAGAAGCTGAGAGAGTGCAAGGACTCCTACAGGAGGAAGCTGGAGGCAAAACTCCAGCAGAACAACGTGAGGGAGGTGTGGACCGGTATGAAGGAGATTACTGGGTTCAAGGGGCGAGAGAGACAACCAGGGGGAACCTGGAGAGGAACAACCAGGGGGAACCTAGAGAGGAACAACCAGGGGGAACCTGGAGAGGTCCAATGAGCTAAACTGTTTCTTCAACAGGTTTAGTTCACCACCCTCATCTGTCTCCTCCACACCTCACACCTCCCAAACACCTCTGCTGCCTCCCCCCTCCCCCCTCTGCCCCCCCTGGTGAGCTGCATAGACACAGAGTCCTCAACTCCAAAGGGCTCTTCCTCCATCGACACCATGACCCCCCCACCACCCCCCTCTCTGTGACGACTGGCCAGGTTAGGAGACAGCTGGAGAGACTCCACCAGCGCAAGGCTGTAGGACCTGAAGGCATCGGCCCCAGGGTCCTGAAGACCTGCGCCGTCCAGCTGGCTGAGGTCCTACAACACCTCTTCAACCTGAGCCTGAAGCAGGAGGAGGTCCCGGTGCTGTGGAAGACGTCCTGCCTGGTTCCAGTCCCTAAGAACACGACTCCATCTGACCTCAACGACTACCGACCGGTTGCCCTCACATCTCATGTGATGAAGGTGCTGGAGAGGCTGGTCTTGGCCCACCTCAGGCCGCCGGTGAAATCTTCTCTGGACCTTCTGCAATTTGCGTACCAGCCTCATGTGGGAGTGGATGACGCCATCATCTACCTGCTGCAACGAGCTCAGTCGCACCTGGATGGAACCGGTGAATCTGTGAGAATCACCTTCTTTGATTTCTCCAGTGCATCCAACACCATCCAATCACTGCTACTGAGTGAGAAGCTGCGGGTGGTGGGGGGGTGGTGGGGGTGGACACGTCCACCGTCTCCTGGATCACTGACTACCTGACAGGCAGACCACAGTTTGTCCGTCTGGGCAGTGTGCTGTCTGATACGGTGGTAAGTGGTATTGGAGCTCCTCAGGGAACTGTTCTGTCTCCTTCCTGTTCACCTTATACACCACTGACTTCCAGAACAACTCAGAGTCAAGACATCTGCAGAAGTTCTCTGATGACTCTGCAGTGGTCGGATGTATAAGGGATGGACGGGAGGAGGAGTCAGTGGATGGTGTATAAGAGGTGGACGGGAGGAGGAGTCAGTGGACGGTGTATAAGGGATGGACGGGAGGACGAGTACACGGCAGTAGTGGAGGACTTTGTGGAGTGGGCGGGAAGAAATCACCTGCTCCTGAACGTGGCCAAGACCAGAGAGATGGTGGTCGACTTCAGGAGGAAGACGACGGTTCCACAACCGCTGAGAGTTCTGGGAGAGGAGGTGGACATGGTGGAGGAGTACAAGTACCTGGTGTCTCCATGACAACTGACTGAACTGGAAGACCAACATCAACGCTGTCTACAAGAAGGGGATGAGTCGATTCTTTTTCTTGAGGAAACTTCGATCCTTCAATGTGTGCAGCGAGATGTTGGAGATGTTCTACCATCTGTTGTGGCCAGTGCTTTGTACTTCACTGTGGTCTGCTGGGGGGGAGAGGTGGAAGGGGGGCAGCATTAGAGCCGGTGACATCAACAGACTTAACAAACTGGTTAAGAAGGCCGGCTCCATCATTGGCTGCAAACTGGACAGTCTGGAAAAGGTGGTGGAGAGGAGGACGCTGAACAAACTATTGTCCATATTGGATAATCCTGTCCACCCTCTCCACCACCTGCTGCAGGGACAGAGGAGGACGTTCTCCAAAAGACTCCTCCAGCTCCGCTGTCACAAGGACAGATACAGGAGATCATTCCAGATACAGGAGATCATTCCTGATACAGGAGATCATTCCTGATACAGGAGATCATTCCAGATACAGGAGATCATTCCAGATACAGGAGATCCTTCCAGATCCAGGAGATCATTCCAGATACAGGAGATCATTCCTGATCCAGGAGATCATTCCTGATACAGGAGATCATTCCTGCCCACTGCAATAAGACTGTACAAGAACTCACCTCTGGCAAAATCCATCACACAACAGTAACACTGTTGTCTGTGTTTCTTGGTTGTTTGTATATAAAATATATATATACTGTATTGTATATACTGTGCATTTTATATTTAATATTTTGTACTGTTATTTTATTGCTTTTTATTATTTTATTATTATTTTATTGCTTTCCTGTCTGCTGCTGTAGCGGAAAAAAAATTCCCTTTGGGGATTAATAAAGTAACTACCTAACCTAATCTAACCATGTCGTCCAAAATATGAAAAAAAGTCAAACTATAGCATGTCGTCCAAAATATGAAAAAAAGTCAGACTATAGCATGTCGTCCAAAACATGAAAAAAAGTCAAACTATAACATGTCTTTCAAAATATCATATAAAAGTCATAGTATCCTATGTCCTACAAAATAATGAAAGGAAAAAATATTGTACATGTGGTAAAATGGAGCAGCGGTTAGCACTGTCGCCCCATCATGTCAAGGTTCTGGGTTCAATCCCCGGGCAGGGTGCTTTTTGTGTGTTGTGTTAAATAAATCAAACGTGAGTATATCCTGCAAAATAAAGAAAAAAAAAACAGTGTATGTGTTGAAAAATGGAGCAGTGTTTATCACTGGTGTCTCATCGTACCAAGGTTCTGGGTTCAATCCCTGAACAGGAAGAGTTTGTGTGTTTTGCAAAAAAGTCACCCTATAGTATGTCCTACAAAATAAAAAAAAAATAAACAAGCTTGTATGTCTGGTAAAATGGGACAGTGGTTAGCAGTGCTGTCTCCCAGTCAGACGGTTTCAGGTTCGAAACCTCCCCTGGAAGGGAGAACATTAACATCTCATATGAAATAGCATGTCGTCCAAAATGTGAAAAGGACAAACACCCTTTGTTTGGGCTGAAGTGCAATTTGAGGGTTAAAACTTGGTTTTAGCATTAAAGTTAAAAAATATATTAAGGTTAGGGTGATGGTTGAGACTCGGCATTCAGTCATCATAGTTAAGGGGCGGGGCAATTCATAATGGCAACGAGTGTCCCCACACGTATAGTAAGACACGCATGTGTGTGTTTGTGTGTGCTGTCCTGGTTAAAAATGAGGCTGACCTGCCTTGTTAAAAGTCTATCAGCTGGGTGGAGAAAATGTCACCAGGTCTTGGAACAAGGTCACATTTTTCAACTCTGTCTCGAGGAATCTGCACACTCCTCCTCCACCTGCCTCATCCCTCCTTCTCCTGGCCTCCTTTTCCCCTCCTCTTCCTCCCCTGGTGTTTGTCCATGATTATTTCCCCTCTCTTTTTCTCCTTTTCTCCCCCCAACTGACATCCTTTCTTTTTCTCTCTATTTTTGATTTCTCACTATCCATCTTTCCTCTCATTCTTTCGCTGTACTCTTCTTATCTCTTCCTTATTTTTCTCTCTCCTATTTCTTGTCTTTATATTTTCATTCATCCCTGTCTTCTCCTCCTCCTCTTCACCTCCTCATCTCATTCCTCTTTTCTTCCCCGCTCTTCATCTCTCATTCCCCTTTCCACTCATCCTCCTCCCTCCTCTTCTTCTCTACTGTCTTGCCTTCCTTTCTTCACCTCCTCCTCCTCCTCCTCACCTCTCTCCTTCCTATTCCTTCACTCTCCCACTTCATCCCTCTTTCCTACTTTCACCTCTTTCCTTCTTTGCGTCTCTAAACTTTCTGTCTTACAGCCTCTCTTCCCCCTTTTCTCTCTAAACTCCTCCCCATCATTACTCCTCCTCTCCCCAGCCTCCCTTTCTTCATACTCTTTTCATTATTTTCATCGTCTATCCTTTTCCTTGCTCCTTCAAATCCCTCCATCTTTTCATTTTTTCTCCTCTTCCTCATTTTTTCTTCCTGAATTTCCCTCCATTTTTACATGGCCACTTAGTCCGGTCGTCTTTTAACAACTGCAAGAAAACGATCTTCTCTTCAATCGTCTTCCTCTCCTTTTTCTTTTCTCTCCCTCGCTTCCCGTTTCCTCTCTTCCTCCTTTCTCTCCCTCTCTTTTTGATTGTAATGCCATGTCTTTCTTTGTATTCAGCAGTTTTCTCTTTACTCGTTAATTAAGAGTGTGGAAGGTGAGAGAGGCAGGGGAGAGGTGTGTGTGTGTGTGTGTGTGTGTGTGTGTGTGTGTGTGTGTGTAAGTAAACCACTGTAGGTGCAAAATGCTTTTATGGTAGGAGGGATGAGTGTGTGTTTGTCTCTTTGTGTGTGTGTGTGTGTGTGTGTGTGTGTGTGTGAGAGCAAGGCAGCAAAGGGGTCCTACTGGGCCAATCAACATTAATGAAATCAGGTGGGTCTGTGTGTGTGTGTGTGTGTGTGTGTGTGTGTGTGTGTGTGTCGGAGTGCTTGGCTTGCAGAAGAGAGGGGATCTAAAAGGGGTCTAAAGAGGAGTGAGAGCTAATTAGAGTTCCCTGTCTCACAAGAGTGTGGATCAAACACACACACACACTAAAATGCACAACTCCAGGTACAGTGCACACACACACACACACACACACACACACACACACAGATACAGAGTGTGTGTGTGTGTGTGTGTGTGTGCCTGCAGATATTCATTTATACACAGAGTTTCAAGTGAAGGTTTTCAATGTCAGGGAGGACTGAGCACAGCTGGTGGAAAGAGGACGACACATGCATACTAACACACACACACACATCACTACTGTACTTGTGAGGACCCTCATTGGCATAATGCATTTCCCAAGCCCATAACTCTAACCTCCACCTTACTTTAACTTCATCTTTAACTTTTTTCACATTCGAACAACTCCTCCCTCAAAACAGCCACACGTCCGACCTGTCTCAGAAAATTAGGATGGCGGAGAACCAGAGCGTCGCCCCAGTTTAGATTTCTGTGTAATCAAAGGCGGATTGTACTTTGATGAGCTGGTCAGGTGGATGTTGGGGTGGATGGCGGGAGCACAAAGCCCACATCCTGATTCTCGTCTGTGGTTAAGCTCAGGTTACAAAAACATGGAGATAAACACGTTGTGGATTCTTTTGTTTGTAAAACCAACCAATCTTTACTCAACCTTAACGAAGTGCTGCCAGCATCAAAGCATGACCATAAAAAAAGTTTGTTAAAGCTACCAGTGGATACCGCAAGATCGGGCATTTTACCAACATCTTTGCCAACCTTTGTCTGTAACTCACCGACAAGTAAATGTACACCATTACACTTTTTTCAAAATATATTTTCTGTCTATTAACGTAATTTATGGAAAAGAGGGTTTCGAAGTTAAGACTAGACAAAATATCCTACCATTAAAAAAATTGTTTATAAAAGATTATCTAATTTCCAAGAAAGTTTCAAATCGAAGAGAATTTCTTCCCCTAAAAAAATTAAAAAAAAAAAAAATCTAACTGTAAAACTTTTCTTTCCACTCCGTTTGTCAAAATATTCTTATTTTGAAAAAACGATCCTCAGTCTTTTCTCAAGAATTTGTATCATGTTGTTGCTCTCCGAAACTGTTCTTTCTCCTAAAAATTTCTTTCTCACTTCCTGAACTGACCCCCCCAAAAATAATTCCAAAAAATGCTCTTTATTACCGGCTGTCTCTTCCTGAAACATCCTCACTCTCCAAAAATGTGCTTTGTTTTTAAAATAATCTACAATAACTTCACTATTAAACTTTCTAAATATCCTCACTGTCCAGGTAGAAAACTGAAATTGGTCCCGACAGAGATGGACGTTCAAAACATGCACACACAGACACGATCATGTTGACATGTTATTGCACACTCACACACACACACACACACACACACACACACACACACACACACACACCACACCACACCACACCACACCACACACACTACACATAAACTCAATGAAATATTTGCACATCAAAGGGAGGCCACTGTGTCTGCTTAATGTCTCCACTAATCTAGACTGGGCCCCAACACACACATATGCCCACCATGTGTGTGTGTGTGTGTGTGTGTGTGTGTGTGTGTGTGTGTCTAAAAGGTCTGCCTTTCAACGTGCTTGCGTACAGTGTTGTATCTGTTTAAGTTTCGTGTGTGTGTGTTTAGTTGTTTGTGTGTGTGTGTGTATCAGCATGACTCTGCGTTCATGACTGATTGTGCCTGTGTTTTTAATGTTGTTTTTTATTGGTGTGTGTGTGTGTGTGTGTGTGTGTGTGTGTGTGTGTGTGTGTGTGTGTGTGTGTGTGTGCGTGTGTGTGTGTGTGTGTGTTCAGGTACCTTGTACAGCGCCGTTGTCTTGCTGGTTTCCATTAAGTTCAGGTTTGTCCTCGGCTACAGCAGTGTCTGGTATGAAGCACAAAGACAAGACAGAGTCTCAGTGGGTCAGCCAATAAAAAACAAACTGCACCTTGTAACTGCGTGCTGGCCGAAAAACAAACTGGATCCACACAGAAAAAAAACCCCCAAAAAAACCAACCATTTTGTCCAGAGAAGAACACTTGTGGTCTTTAAATGGCCTGAAAAAAGCATTTTCGATCATAATTTGGGTTTACGACCAAGTGTTCCTGAGCCCATGCAGTGATTTCCACTTATAGAATCATGGCTGTTTTTAAAGCACAGTTCAGGAGGTTTATGTTCTCTGGGTTTCAAAACGACACAGCAACGGACAGGAAACTGACACAAACTGACCAAGAGGGAAGAGCACACAGACTAAATACAGCAGGGAGGGAAGGACAACGAGGGACAGATGAAACTAATCCGGGTGGGGCCAATCAATTGGTTTAACTGTATTGTTCTGATACTTTTGTTGAACAAGGGACACAAACATACAGTCCAACCAATTATTATTGAATAATCAACAATTATATTGATTCACTCGTCAAAATTGCTCAAAGAAAATCCTCAAATGTGAGCAGTTAAAGACTTTAAATGGAAATGTTGTTGGTCATTAGGGGCGTGCGCTATGATGTGAGAATATCAGGGTCATTTTTAATATGATAAAAAAAAAAACATGAATAATGTGATTATATACCAACTTATTGACATCATAATGTCAGAAGAATACCAGGAAACTTTTCGTACAACCGGTGACTCTTTAAGTCTGCCTTTATAAGCACAAGAACGGTTCTGATTTGTTTTATTGTATAATTGTTCCACTCCGCTGGGCAGCCGGTGTTTTATTGATAATTTCAATGTTTCGATCAATAAGATGAGACCTTGTGCTCAAACCTTTAAGATTTCAACACCTGCAGGAAAAAGTTTTCTCCGATGCTCTTTTTGTCTTTTTTTATGTCTCATACGGGATTTAATGTGGGTCACACACACACACACACACACACACACACACACACACACACACACACAAGTAAAACTAAGCAGCACCCGTAGTTGAAGAAAACAAACAAACAAACAACAACAACAAAAAAGTCGAACCAAGAATCTGCTGGTGATGTTTGTTACGAACAGTTTAGAAACTGGACCGGACCGTCGTGTGCGGTTTTAAAACCTGTAAAACCATGTTGGTGTTTTTGTGTCTGTCGATGGCGCGCAGACGGATGAACCACAGCTGATTAGTTTCAGAGTTTTATGGAGGGAAGACGGACGAGCAGCAGCAGCTTGTAACTCCGTTTTAAGAGCTGCGCGTACGATGAAGGACGTCGAGGTAAAAAAAACAAAAACATAAAACGAGGATCAAACAATCAGACACGTGGGAGGTAAAAAAAAAATTAAAAAAAGATCCTGTCGTACCGTTCTTGTTGTTGTTGTTGTTGTTGTTGTTGTTGGCGTGCAGCGGCTCCGGAGACGGGGAGGACGAGGACGAGTGCTTCAGAGCGTCCTCCACTCTCTCCCGCCTCTTGGACTCGAACTCCAGCGCCTCCTGCAGCTTCCTCTTGGCCTTCTTCTCCTTCTTCAGCCGCTTCTGGATGGAGGCTGGAGGAGGAGGAGGAGGAGGAGGAGGGAGGAAGAGGTTCAGTCACACCGGCCGCTCCGTCAGGCCCCGTGCCTCCCAGTCGCCCCCCCACACTGACCTCTGCTCTGGAGCTCGGAGGTGAGCTGCCGTTCCAGACTCTCCCTCATCTCCCGCTCTCTGTACAGCTCCATCTTCAGCTCCCTCTTCTCCGCCTGGATCTGTTTGTCCTGCACGCGGGCGTTCTCCACGGCCACCTTCAGCAGGCCCTGCGGGTGGAGGGGCAAATAACAATTAAAGTTAAAAAGCAAGAAACAAAGCTGACGGTTGTATATTTTTGTCCCCGAGGACAATGATATATGACGTAAAAATAAACAGCATTAAACACCTTTTTAATACATTCCATCGGTCTCATGTTTCATTTTCAATTTCCAACATAAACTCAGATATTTTCCTTCATCTAAACTCATTTTCATCCACTTCAATGCTCCTTGTTTTCTAACAGGTCATTATTTCATCGTTGAGCCAGCGAGTCTCCAACGACTCGTCAAAATGTACGTTATCGGTGCCGGATACTCGTTCCTGCCGAGGACTCGTCTCATCCTGGCGAATAACCGAATTCTCCGCAGTTCTTCTTTAAGTTTCCGTTCAACTTGCCGCTCAGCGAGGAAAGAAGCGGGAGTGACGGTGTGATTACGTGATGGCGGATGTGAAGTGTCAAGAGTTGTCCAGTTACATTAGATAAAAAAACTAAAAAACTAAAACAATAGCGATTGGCTGGCAATAAAAGAGGGCGTGTCCTGGGCGCACAGCTCTGCAGCCCCTGTGGGGAAAATTTGAAACGACCAATAGAAGAGCAGCCTCAGGTCACGTGGTTGGAAAAGTTGAAGGAAGTAGATGTATTTACACAGGAAGTAACTAAATACAAGTCGTAAACAGTTTTTATTGAACGCTTACAGAGCCGACAGACCACCAGCTCGATCACTGAGACTCAATCTGACGACACATTTCAAAGAGAAACGGAGGACGTCACCTGGATGTTGGTGAGCAGCGTCTCCACTGACGACAGGCCGTCGGCGAACAGGAACGGGGCGGGAAATCCGGGCGGCAGAGTTTGTCCCAGCGGAGACTCGTCTGTCAGGAACATTCAGCAGAAGACACAAAACTGTCATGCTTTTATTTTGAAATGATTAAATCTTTTACCGCTTCATTCTTTTCTAATGTCGTCATGTGTTGAAGCCTTTTTATATTTCGGTTTTAGGAAAATACTCGAATAAAAGCCAGTTTAGTTCAAACAACCCAGAGAGGACTTACTCAATAAACATGTTATATATTAAATATTACTTTTTTTTAATCAGAATTTAATCAGAAAGGAAACGTTGCTGTTTTTAGCTTCAATAATCAGACACTTAAAAAAAAAAAGAAAGAAAAAAAAGCTCAGTTTCTGGTCTTTTAAAAAAAAAAAAAAACAGCTTTTTACAGCTTTTACCGCTGTTGATTCCAGTCTTTATGCTACGCTACGCTAACCTCTCCCTGGCTTCATATTTAAGCGTTCAGGGCATGAGGTTGTTATTTATCTTTTCCATCCGTCTTTAAGAGAGTGAATCCCAAAACGATTCCTTGAAGAGACACTTTGGGCAAAATCTCAGCGTGGCACTTTAAAGTGTGTCGGATTTAGTGACATCTAGTGGTGACGTTGCAGACTGCGGCTCTTCTTCCAAACATCTAAGGACCGTGCAGGAGACATTTTACGAATCTTAGTTTCAGGTGATTGTCCACCAATAAAATCAGAATTAGGATGATTATTTTTCATTCGGTGGAGTTTATTTTTTCCTTAAAAAAACGAAACGTCCCGCAGACGTCAGGTTTCCATCCGCCGCAGTCGGCACGAGCTTCAGAGTGAAGTTTATGAAATGTTGATGTTTACTAAGGTATGAAAGGCAACGAAGCAGCATCAGAGAAATCAATTACACCACACACACACACACACACACACACACACACACACACACACACACACACACACACACACAGGTCGTTAGTATTCAGACAATCATGTGGGGTACTAATTGGCAAGGATTAAAGACATCCTTGATTCGTGCGTGTGTGTTCATTGTGAGTGCGTCACAGTGCCTGCTCAGCCCTTAATGCCTAACACACTGACAACTGGGTTAACTCTGCTGTGAAATTAACGCTGATTAAGATGCACTCTAACACACACACACACACACACACACACACACACACACACACACACACACACACACACACACACCCTATCTGCCACTTCATCCATACATCCCTCCACCTCTCCTCTCCTCTCCATCTATCTTTCATCGCTTCTTCTACGCTTTCCATCATCTTCATCTTCAAGTTTTATTTCTCTTTTTTTTTTTATATTTCCCCAACTTCTCTTCTTAATATCCTTTTTTTTTTTTCTACCTTCCTCACTTTTCTTTCCTAACTTTTCCCCAATTAATTCCCTCATTTCCCCCCAAAAAAGTCTCCATTTTTCATCTTTAAACCTGTAATAACTGGTTGGACGCAGTGAAAACAAATACTAAACACGGCACTGACATATCCTCATATTTTAAGTTGATACAGTGAATTTCTTTTATCTTATTTCCACCTGCAGCAGCATTACTATTCCCGAGGAGTTTCTGTTTCAGGAGCAAACGCCGGTCCGACTCTCTGACACTCTTTTTTTTCTTCTTTTTTTCAGCTTGGTCTTTTTAAGCTGCTAAACGCTCCGCCGCGTTCAGCCGCTCGTCTCCGACTGCGTCCGCCCGCTGTCGGCTGCTGAGCATGTCGCACGGCGGCTTCTCTGAAAAACAGCGGCCGCCTGCGGTCGAAGACGACGCAGAGAGAGTGAAACTAAGCGGTAAACAGACGGCTACGCGATCAGCTGCAGGTTCAGGGAAGGTTTATCTACCACGTTCAGTAAATATCACTGAGCTGCTTTGGGTCAAATTCATTCTCCATATTCAGCCCAAATCACAACATCTGTTCAATAACTGTTTCTATTCACCCTGATTTATCACGATATTTCTTCTCTTTTTGGTAAAGAGAAAACACAAAAAAAGCAGTATGAGGAGTACGGAGGGTGAAAGTAGAAGATGACCTGGTGGAAAGAGACAGAATGAGGAAAAAAAACCTGATAGAGGGATAAAAGAAACAGGAGGGAGGAAATGAAGGATAAAAAATTAAGGCTGAGATGATTCCAGAGTGCTCACGGGACCTTTCGTGTTAAATCAAGCTTTCATAGCTCCATCCAACGCTTTTATTTTGAAAAGGGGCACTTTACTCATGAAGGAACCCAACGGAGTGTTTCAGCTGTTTTTCTGAGTCTGTTTACGTCTGAATATCTTGAATGGGCACCAACACAGCCTGGAGACAGCTGGCCACACGGAAACAACAGCAGACCAAACACGACGCGCCGTAAGGTCACTTCTGACCACACGTTTGGTTTATTATGTTGTTCTGCGACGGTAATCGCTGCGATATCGCGTCCAGATGGAGCGAGGCCACGTGGAGCGTTTCGCTGTCTGTTATTTTCCCCCTGAGACGAGCCGTAACACTTTCTCTGGCTTTTTAAAAACTTTTTCTCCCTCTCCTCCCTCATGGTTTTAATAGAGGGGTGTCAGCAGACTGAAGTAATGAATGCTAAATTAAAGCATAATTCTACTTAAATCCATCTTTTAAAAGGTCCTAAACAGCTAAAAAGTGACATTTCTGTGAATTATAACATTTGAACTGATGTGAACTTATCAAGAAAATTTGATCAAATTTATCAATAGTTTCACTCTAGAGAAATATATATGGATCATTTTACATTCATAATATACAGTTTGGGATGTTTGTTTTTAAATCAGTGTCTTTTTATGTGATTTTAATATATTTCTTCATTAAAGGGCCGTTTGTTAACTTTCAATTTGTAGCTTTATAGTTTTTTGACGCAGGGAAACACAACGTGTAGTAAGAACAGAAAACAGAGTAGGACGGAGGGGCCCCGCATGCTTTTAGTCTGTGACCTCTTGACCCCTTTTAGCCGTCCCTCCTTCACTTAGCCTCCCCCAATAACCTCCCCCCCTCCCCCCATCTATCTATCTATGTATCTATCTCTCCATCCCTCGTTCCTGATTGATGACTTACAGACAGGTGATCAATAGGAGGGGCCGAACATCCTGACGCTTCTGTTTCTCTGTTTGTGTGTGTGTGTGTGTGTGTGTGTGTGTGTGTGTGTGTGTGTGTGTGTGTGTGTGTGTGTGTGTGTGTGTGTGTGTGTGTGTGTGTGTGTTTGAATACAGTACATGAGGAAAGTCCTCCTAAGTGAGGACAATTTGTCAGATGTCAGGAGGAAATGGGTGAGGGTTTAGATGAAGGTGCGTAATGGAATATCCTCACTTATATAAGAGTGTGTGTGTGTGTGTGTGTGTGTGTGTGTGTGTGTGGTCCAACCTTTGTCCTTTGTTATTTTCTTGATGGGTGCAGCAGAGTTGGTCAGAGCAACATCTGCATCAGCTGACACCAATCCTGTTGAAAGGAAACACACTCAGCTATAGTGTGTGTGTGTGTGTGTGTGTGTGTGTGTGTGTGTGTGTGTGTGTGTGTGTGTGTGTGTGTGTGTGTGTGTGTGTGTACCCAGTCTTTCGGGCGAGCTGGAGGCCGAGCTGCTGGGCTGCGACTGCAGAGGAGTGTTGGTCTCGTCCACCGACGGAGAGAGAGACGGACTGTCACACACCCTCTCCTGGAGACAGACAGGTGTGTGAGTGCGGTGGTCTTATTGTGGTTACCGTGGGTTACCGTTAAAACACCAGGCATCAAAGAGGAGACACAGTCAGACATGTTCGCGTTGCGTTACCTTGATGACGGGGCGCGCGGTGTACGTGGGTGTGTATCTGCTGGGCCGCGGCGGCCATGTTGGCGATGGTGTTGAGGTGGTTCATCTGGGACATCGCCATGGCAACAGACGCAGGCGGCAGCCCCATGGGCAGCAGGGGGTGTGGCATCATCATGAAGGGCAGGTCCAACCCTGAGGGGCGGGAAGAGACGGAGACAGTGGGCGATGAAGAAAATGAATTTAACTGTACTTCTGATTTCTAAATGTGATGCAACATTTGACATCTTTGTATACTCTGTTTGATGGCCTCTGATTGGATGCTGGCACGGACGTTACTTAGCAACAGATATACACACGACTAAAGGCTTCACCAGCATTCAGTCTGAAACCAGCGAGCAACGACGAGGAACTTAGGAAGAAAACGTAGCAGAAGTTTACTTTATAATTAAAGTTGGAAATGTATTCACAAAAAGGCCCAAAAAATGAAATAAAGGGTTGAACAAGTGGATGAAATTTCACCAGGAGACCACGATGTTGGGAAATATTACTGCATTCAAAATGTCCTGAAAATCTTAGGATTTAATTGAACTTCTGTTTTTCTGAAATTATACTTTTGCCCCTTTTTTAACTATATTTTCTTTAGTCACTGCCTCTTTAAACACATTAATATCGTCTATTTTTTTTTTAAATTTCTATCAATAATTTATACAGTAAGTGTGGCAGTGCTGAAGCAGTACGAGCCGACAGATCTACATATTTGCTTCTACCTCACTTTCTCCTCATTAAATTCTCCTTATTAACCTCACTTGGACTAATATTTATGTGAAAGTTTGCACCATTAAAAAAACAATATGAATTCACTCAAACGGGAGCCTGGAGGCGTTTCCTGCAAGATGTTATGAATTTTTTTGACTTCTTGCAAACACTTATCATGTAATAAATTCAAGAATTATTTCAGCATAGAATAAATACACGTTTTATAAGAGGAGAGAAGAAGATGTCGATCATAGCGCAGGTGAAGTCTGATGTGTTGCGGCGTTCTCGTAAACTGAAACGGAGCCGCGGTGAAAATGAAGCGAGACGGACGAGAAGGTTTTGTGTCTGTGAACTTGTGTTGAACTTAACCTTGAGCAGAGAGAGACAGAGGTGTCATCTCAGTGTCAAACATCTCACTAATAAAAGTTGACAAAGCAGAGGAGGAGGCGGGGGGAGGAAGGGATGATGGGGATGAGGGGGAGGAGAGGGAGGAGAGGGAGGAGAGGGAGGAGGAGGAAAGAATATGGAGGTTAAAGTGTTAAAGGGTGACGAGGTGAAAGAAAAAGGAAGGTCACCACCTCGTATTTGTCCTCTTTCCTGTTATTTCTTTTTCTCACTGAATCCCTCTCCTCCATCTGTTTTGGTCCTTTTTCCTGTTGTTCATTTTTTGTTTTCTATATTTTTGTTTCATCTCTCCGCTTTCATCTTTTTCTCTTTTCGTTTCCATCTTTCTCAACGCCTTTTTTTTTTTTTTTGCCATTTTTTGCCTCAATATTTACTTTTTACAACCACACCTCCTCTCATCCCTTTCTCTTCCTCATCTCATCTCCTCCTCCTTTTTCCACATGCACATTTCACTGCCTTTGCGAGGACCTTCCATTAACTTCGATCCCTCCTTTAACCCCGAACCTCCTAAAAGTGTGACATTGACCTCTGACCGCCGACCTCGGTGCCCCTCGTGACCCTAAAATAGCCCCCCTTATGTTTTGAGATGTACACACTTGAGAAGAGACATCCCAGCTGCCACACACACACACACACACACACACACACACACACACACACACACACACACACACACACAAAATTTGCAGCGGCTGCTTTCATTCCAATGAAACAATAACACTGATTGCTGTTGTCGTGACAACTGAAGTGATAGAATAATCAATGTGAGTGTTCGTTGCCTCCCGTTGCCCAGTGTGTGTGTGTGTGTGTGTGTGTGTGTGTGTGTGTGTGTGTGTGCAAATACATTACTTCTGCAGTAAGAAAAAGAGCGAGTCTGTTTGTCTGCGCATCTGTATGTATGTGACCGTGTGTGTGTGTGTGTGTGTGTGTGTGTGTGTGTGTGTGTGGTGTTGATGAATTGAGTCATTTAGTAGAGTGTGTGCTGATTAATCCAGGCAGAGTGTTAATACAGGAGATGGGAACAGATTAAATGGCGTACATTAACAAATATTGCCACCCCTTAAACACACACACTGAAGGTCTGTGTGTGTGCGCTTCGATTTCTCCATGTACTTTGTCTAAGTGTGTTGTTTGTGTGTGTGTGTGTGTGTGTGTGTGTGTGTGTGTGTGTGTGTACTCACTGTTGGCCAGTAGCTGTTGCTGCTGCTGGAGTTGCTGTTGATTGACAGCTCCTAAGGCCGGCCCCCTCCCGGCACCTCCTGCTGCACCACCTCCTCCTCCAACACCTCCTCCCACCGCCGGTCCTCCTCCTCCTCCTCCTGGTCCTCCGCTGTGGGCTCCAGCAGGGGGGCTGGTGAGACGCTCCTTATCCCAGGAACACTCACTCCCTCCTGGGCAGAGACGCAGACGTTACAGCTCCAAACAGATCAAACACTTCAGGGACAAACTGTAAAAATGTGACTTCTCTGTATGATGATGTAAAGTTCACATACGATACTGTGCTTAACTTATTGTTGCTAGATATTTAAGCACGGCACATTTACGACTGATTTACGACAAAAAGAATTCTTGAAAAAAAATTTTTTGAAACGAGACGTCTTCATCAGGCAGCTGACGTCACACGGAGCATTTCGTAGCGCCTGAACGTAACACCATTACCTGATCAAAATGTTGCTCGGTTGTTTTTATGTTTTTATTAATTGTAAAAATTGTGATTAATTAAAATGATTAAAAATGTCAAAACAAAAGGGAAAAACACCCCATTCAAAAAAAATGACAACATGGTTATTTGTTTTTTTTTTCATTTTAAACTTCCTGTTTACACTTTAAAAAGCTCATGTGTGTGAGGACTAAAATTATTTACTCTTTATTTATTATTATTCCGCTTGTTTACAATAAAACTCAAAGCTACTCCTTGGTTTCAACTGAAGACGGTAAATTGAATATGCTTATTTTAAAATGGTACATGATGAATAAAAAGCACTACACGGCCGATGCGACCAGATTATTAAAAAAATGATCAGCGTCAAATCGCTTGTCGGCTGTTGGATTGTAAAACTGATTTAATCGGCGTTCCCTCTTCACACCTTCATTCCTGCACTCGCTCGCTCTCTCTGCTCCCCTGTTCCCTCTCTCATCCATCTTCATCTCCCTCCATTAGTTTGAATTAGCAACCGTCTCTCTCTATTATTGCCTACTGAATTCCCTGCGCTCAGTGTGTGTGTGTGTGTGTGTGTGTGTGTGTGTGTGTGTGTGTGTGTGTGTGTGTGTGACAGCTGGGCCTCATCCCCTCTGCCATTTACACAGGGGAAGAAAAGAATATAAACAGATGGGCAGATGTTCTCTCTCTTTCTCTCTCTCACACTTCTCATTTTTTTCCTTGGACTTGTCCTCCCTCTCATCACTTTCTTTTCTCTCTTTCACTTCTGTTTTTTTTTTTTTTTTTGTTGCCCTCTTTACATTTCCTTCCACCTCTCCTGTGTGTGTGTGTGTGTGTGTGTGTGTGTGTGTGTGTGTGTGTGTGTGTGTGTGTGTGTGTGTGTGTGTGTGTGTGTGTGTGTGTGTGTGTGTCCCTCTCTTTTAAGTGTCTGCTTTGTGTAGTTCAGGACACCTGAAATCAGTAAAATTAAAGTTTAGTTGCCCCAATTTTGGACAGTTTCGTCTCCGCAGGAGTCCAGCACGGTGCTGCACACGGAGCAGCAGGAAGCAGCAACCTTCACCAGGAAGTATTCAGAGTGTCGACTCTTCATCATCATCATCACTGAGTTCGTCACGTTAACGTGACCGCTGCTACGTCAACATTAGTGATTTCAACCGCGGACCTGAAACTGGAGCAGAGAAACATCAGATTTCCGGTAAACTTTTGTGGGGAACAAAAAAAATCTTCAACACACCCGCTTGCAGCCGAGTGTTCCTGAGCCCATGCAGTGATTTCCACTTCAGAATCAATACTGTTTTTAAAGCAGGGGCCCAAAAATCACTGACATCCAATATTGTTTTTCGGTCCTTGCCCCTCGCATCCGATTTTGGCCGTTGAAAACGGGCGAGAACTTCGCGTGTCGTCATGTTGGAGAACCCTGTTGCCACGGCGCCACCGTTTAGGTAGTTTGCAGCGAATGTTTTCCCCCTCAGACCCATCAGAACGTCTCAGTAGAACTCGGTGTTGAATCGGATGCAAGGGACGAGGCCGAAAACAAATATTGGATGTCTGTGATCTTTGGGCGCTCAGGAACCACCGCTTTAAAAACAGCCATTATTCTGTAGTGGAAATCACTGCATGGGCTCAGGAACACTTGGCTGCTAGCAGGTGTGTTGAAGACTTCCTGTTCACCCAAAATCTGATATTCCTCTGCTCCAGTTTCAGATTTCTACGGTGAAATCACAAATGTTTCACGTTAGACTGGACTGGACGCTGTAGCAGACCTGAAACATTTAAAACAATTTTCCTCTTTCTGTCTTCGTCTCCCTTCAGTCATGTTTAACTCTTTTTTTTTTCCTTCCTCTTTTTGAACTCATATTTATTTCTTCTATCTTTTCTGTCTTTGTTCTGAGAGTCTTCTGAGTTTCACTCAGTCTCTCCCTGACAAAACAAAGATATGGTTTCCATTGACACATGAATCTCTCTTTCCATCTCTTCTCTCATTCACACATCGCTCCAATCTGTGTTTCTCATTTCTGTCAAAGCAAAAAAAAAAGAAAATCCCTGGATTGTCACCGCGAGCAGGAGGAGCCCGAGCGATCGCCTTTCACTCATCAAACAGCAGAACATCTTTTCTTTTTTCCTTCCTTTTCCTCTCGCCCTAAATATCCCTTTCTCTCATTATGAGTCTATTTTTCCCCTCCGTCCTCCCTCGCTTTATTTTCTTTTTCATTTCGTACATTCGTTCCGCTGCTCTATTGTCCGCCACAGTTTCCCAGGCCGGTGTGAGTGTCTCTTACAAAGAAAATAAGGTCGGACAATGAAAAGAAAGCTTCTCCGCGAACTCGCAAAACAAAACAAAAATCACTCTGAATGAAATAAAAGAAGACGAAGAAGAGCGGGAGGGAATAAATAAAAAAATAAAAAAATGTAAACGACATGGCGGAGGAGAGTAAAATGAGAGAACAGAGGAAGAGTAACTCTATCAGCCCATCTGCCAGGTCAGCTGAATAAAAGGAGTAGAGCGAAGAGGAGAAAGGAAAATAGAAACAGGAGAATCTGGGTGGAAACAGAAAGAAAGAAGGATAACGGCTCTCTCCTTTCTTTTTGTTTTCTGTCTTTTTAATAATTCAGAGAAGCAAACACAGCAGAGATTGAGTGGACCGGAAAAGCGTGCGTGCGTGTATCTTTGTTTTTAACACGTCACCTACAAAACACACTAAACATGATATTCAGACCTCTAAAGTAATCATTATTAATCTCAAATGACTTTTGTCTCATAAATATTAGCAGGTTTTAAGTCTGTTTAGCATTATTCAAACCTCAAATGGGGATAAAGTGTTAAAAAAAAAAGTTAATTCAGACGTGCAGAATTCGAGCTGTGCGAGACATAAATATTCAGACCCGTTTTTTATTTATGATCTTTTTTTATTTCAAGCCAAATACGAAAATTATCGAAGGCATGACATAGCAAGAAAATTTAAACTTGTTAAACACTGAAAAGGCAAACTTCACTGTCAGCCATTTATTCTCCATCTTGTTTTTTCCCTGGACAGTTAAACCACCATCTCTCCCTCACTTTGTTTTTACCAACATGAGGCCTAAACTTTGCCACATGTGGGAAACATGTGACAAAAGATCAAACATCTTCCAGCCATCCATCAACCCCGACCTCCTCCCAGCAACCGTACCGTTAACTTTACACTCGAGCGTTCGTCATCGAGCGTTCGTCATCGAGGCCTCCGTCTCGTGTCTGTTTGTGTTCGTGGCGAGGCTCGGGTCGACTTTCATTTCTAACGGATACTTTCTGCTCTGTGTTTCACGGTTTGTCGTGCGAAGCGACGTAAGAAAAGAGGACTTTAAATGGAGGTAACTGATCCTCGAGGAGCAAAGTCACAAAAGAGGAGAGAGGTGGAGGTGTGACAACAGTGATTCAGTAATATAAAGGAATCATTTGATGTTACAGTTTTAAACCTGAAGAAATGGCTAAATGTTGACTTTTGAGGAAATTAAAATGATTAATTTCCGATCGTATCAACATTATTCAAATAAGGTGACAGAGGAATAAACACACATTATTATGATTTTTAATAAATCTTTTCTTCAGTATATATTTATTTGGAACCATTTTATATTCCTTTTTGTAGATTTGTGTCTTTATGAAAGAAAATAAGTAGGTATACTCTTTTTTAAGTATGTGTTCAAGTTGACGACCGTTTACGTCGCTTACATACTGCGTGTTACTGCAGGACTCCACCAGAGGGCGCACCAGAGAAACAAACAATATAAACACGACGTTCAGATCAACATGGTGACGATCGAGGGCGTCGCTACTTTGCTGATTCTGAGATCACGAGGGAGACAAAGCGCCATGGTCTCCGTCCACACTCTGTTCTTCCAGTATTTCCCTCCACGCTGCCCCCTACAGGTCAGCTGTATGTCGCATCTTTCTGAGGACGAGCACAACCAAACAGACGCAGGATGCTCGAGGCAGTTTTCATACGATCCAACAGTTCAGGACGAAAACGAAGCTTTTATATTTATTTATTTACTAAACAAAACATTATTTACATGAGTACCGTCACTGTCGCCTCACTGGTTCTTTTTCAGATTTTGTAGGTTTTTCTGGTGGTTGTTTAATACCTGTACAGGTGTGTGTGTGTGTGTGTGTGTGTGTGTGTGTGTGTGCGTGCGTGCGTGCGTGCGTGCGTGCGTGCGTGCGTGCGTGCGTGCGTGCGTGCGTGTGTCTCACCTGTGTTGGAGTGTAAGTCGTCGTTGTCCGACTCGTTGCCGTTCTGGAAACTCATCATCATCTTCATCTTCTGCAGCTTCTGCAGCTCGGCCATCGCAGCTGCCGTCAGGCCTGAGACACACACACACACACACACACACACACACACACACACACACACACACACTGTCAGTCAGTATTTGAATCAACATCATCCGCTGTCCATCAACTCCAATATTTCTCACAAGAGCCAATCACAGCTCTCATTAATTCCTTCCTGGACCTCACAGGTGCTGCCTGCCCCTTTACCCATGATGCTTTGCGGCGCGCTGTGACACACATACTGACAGTTGCGCCCGGCTGTTGCTGTCAAATTTTCCTTTTCAGCGCGAGTGTTTTGCTGCAGTGTTTCAGGGTGTGAGCGCCGTTTCAGACGCCTCGGGCCTGATGTACAATCACTGATACACACACATGCAGGAAAACAACACACACACACACACACACACACACACACACACACACACACACAGAGAACACGCCCCCACCGCTACAGGCTACACACACACACACACACACACACACACACACACACACACACTCTTTTGTATGGACTAAGATCCCTGGCTCTGTGCACTGACCTGGAACTGACTTCTATACACAACAACCAGCAGAGTGAGAGAGATGACCCTGTGTGTGTGTGTGTGTGTGTGTGTGTGTGTGTGTGTGTGTGTGTGTGTGTGTGTGTGTGTGTGTGTGTGACTTGTCTAAATCCACTATTGTGTGTGCAAGTGTGCAAGTGAGCTTTTTCATTGTGCTGAGTGTGTATGTACAGTTTGCTTTCATATATAAATGTGTGAGGGACGCACACATGTTTATTTGTGCATACATATGTATGTATGTGTGTGTGTGTGTGTGTGTGTGTGTGTGTGTGTGTGTAGGTCAGTTGGTTTTGCCCCGGTCACGGTTGACGGCCTTGGAGGAATGTCCATTACACACAGTACAGTTGTCTGCAAGCCATAAAGAAAACAAGATAGAGGGATGAAGGGGGAGGGGGTGTAATGGGGGAGGGGGGTCGGAGTTTGAAATGTAATTTAAAGCAGGGCGGAGGGATGGATGAGGGAGGAGGACGAGGAGGAGGAGGAAGAAGAGAAAGTTGTGAGCAGGTTCAACTCTGACTGATGAGGTCCATTTATTAAATGACTTAAACTTCACTTCATACTTTAGTTACTTTGTAGATTTAAGTTAAAAAGCAACATAGAATTAACTTTTAAATTATGGAGAGTTTTTCACATGTTTACCAGCTTCAACTTTCAAATAATGCAAACACATGAATGCACTCAGCTGTCAATCAACTGGATCTGTGGTTTGGACTTTGAGGAAACTTTTGATACTCGTATGTTTGGACAACTTTAAATGACTCAAGTAAAAGATACTTTTGATCAAATCTTGTTTAATATAAAGTCTGAAAAGTCTTTTATTTTCTTTAAAACAAGTATCAGATTTATACTTGAAAATAAAAAGATTAAAGAAACGGTTTCTCTTCAGGTTACTTCAATCTCTTTTCCAAAATTTTCTGTATCGGACATTTTTCTTTTTGCCTCGTCCTGTCTTCTTTGAATAAAAAGACGTCTGTCAACAGTGTAAAAGGTGTTTAAAGATAAACCTGCTCCTTTATTAGAAAGTGTTTAATTTCCTCCTGGACGACCAGAAGTTTGAACCAATGGAAAGAGAATTGATGAATAAAAAGCAGTTTGATCTTCATGCTGATTGATGAATGAAGCTGGTGATGCTGGTGAATTTATTTAACTTTAAACTGAATATTTTCAGGTTTGATTGGACAGAAAAAGACGTTTGGAGACGTCCTGTGATTGGCAGGTTTCTTACTGTTTAGAGAGCAAACAATGAATCAAAGAATCAATAATGACAATAACAGCCAGCTGTAGCTCTTGTTTTATTTGGCACCATCAATTATTCTGTATGTTTTACTTGTATTTACCCATTATTGTCATTCTGTTTATCCATAATGATTACGGCGAGACAGTCAGTCCCTTCATGGAAAATTAAGCGTCTATTTTGAAAGTCAATTACTAATTTTTTTAAAACATTTTCTAACTTATAAAGAAATTATAACAGAAACTATTATTTCATATTTTATAGATGATTATAGATGAGGAAATAACAAGAAAATATTATTTCTCTTAAATAAAAGACTAAACTGTGAAGAATGTAAAACCCCATTGAGGTAAATTTGCTGTTTTGGACTTAATTCATTCATTCATGTTTAAATAAGGAGCAGATAACATGAAACATCGATTTATACATCAATCTGTCAATTCTCCAAAGTTGAACCGAGATGCCACCTAACGAGGTATCAGACGGAGAAGGAGAGAGGAGAGAGGAGAAGGAGAGAGGAGAGAGGAGAGAGGAGAAGGAGAGAGGAGTAAGAGAAGGGGAGAGGACACGGAGAAGGGGAGAGGAGACGGAGAAGGAGAGAGGAGACGGAGAAGGGGAGAGGAGACGGAGAAGGAGAGAGGAGAAGGAGAGAGGAGATGGAGAAGGAGAGAGGCAGATGGAGAAGGAGAGAGGAGACAGAGAAGGAGAGAGGAGAAGGAGAGAGGAAACGGAGAAGGAGAGAGGAGAAGGAGAGAGGAGAGGAAAAGGAGAGAGGAGACGGAGAAGGAGAGAGGAGACGGAGAAGGAGAGAGGAGAAGGAGAGAGGAGACGGAGAAGGAGAGAGGCAGATGGAGAAGGAGAGAGGAGACAGAGAAGGAGAGAGGAGAAGGAGAGAGGAAACAGAGAAGGAGAGAGGAGAAGGAGAGAGGAGAAGGAGAGAGGAGACGGAGAAGGAGAGAGGAGAAGGAGAGAGGAAACGGAGAAGGAGAGAGGAGACGGAGAAGGAGAGAGGAGAAGGAGAGAGGAGACGGGGAAGGAGAGAGGCAGATGGAGAAGGAGAGAGGAGACGTAGAAGGAGAGAAGAGACGGAGAAGGAGAGAGGAGATGGAGAAGGAGAGAGGAGAAGGAGAGAGGAGACGGGGAAGGAGAGAGGCAGATGGAGAAGGAGAGAGGAAACGGAGAAGGAGAGAAGAGACGGAGAAGGAGAGAGGAGATGGAGAAGGAGAGAGGAGAAGGAGAGAGGAGAAGGAGAGAGGCAGACGGGGAAGGAGAGAGGAGAAGGAGAGAAGAGACGGAGAAGGAGAGAGGAGATGGAGAAGGAGAGAGGAGAAGGAGAGAGGAGATGGAGAAGGAGAGAGGCAGACGGGGAAGGAGAGAGGTCTATTCAGAGCGCCCGAGGCTCGGTGACCAGACGTATTGTCTGCCGTCCTGCTGAGAGAGGAGGAGGATGAAATGGAGAAAGATGGTCGAGGAAAAGAGGCCAGAAAACAAGCGAGGATGGGGTTGTTGTTTTTTCCATCGAGCTGCTTCTCACAGACAGAAATACACATGATTGAAAATGACATCAGCTGCTGTCAAATTTTTTTCCTCACATCTCGTGAAAAACAAGTGAAAGTTGGTACTTTTAATTTTACCATTAAAATGCATTTAGTTAATAGAGAAAGAGAGAAGAGCGGAGACGATACGTTAAAGGGAGAAAACAAGAGGAAGTCGGATCGATGGAAGAAGAAGAACGAAGGAGAAACGAGAAACGGAAAAGAGTCACAGAGAAGAATGAGTGAGGAGAAAAAAAAGTGGGATGGATGAAGGGAAGGAGGTCCGACGGATAAAAACGAGGGAGAGAAGACAGAAGGAGTATCGGAGAAGTGGAGGAAGTGGAAAAAGGACGAAGGGAAAGAAAGCAGATGAATATGTGGATCTATAAGAGACAGTTCGTCCACGATGGTCAATATAGAAATTTGAGAAGTCGTCGATGGATGAAAACTTGTCGAGACGTTCGTGCTCCCCAGAGGGTGAATCCTCCGAACGTGGAGGAACCCCTGACTTCTCCTCTACGACAATCGGAGATGCCGAGGTAACCTTGAGAACGGGGTTCCCACATTTAGTCCGATTTCTTTTTTTACTCAGACCAAATGGTTCATTGATTAATAATCATTAGTTTCCATCTTCCAAAACTTGTTGAGATATTTTTTCCTGGATTTCAGGGAGTGACGCTGCAGGCTTGTAAAAAAAAAAAACACTTTTGTCCTCGCTAAAGTTGAAGTGACACGTTTACTGAAATTTTAAGACTTAATATTTGGAAAAGAAAGAGACGGTAGGGGGGTGGGGTGGGGGGGGGAGGGTCCGGGGTGGGGGGGGGTGGGGTGGGGGGGGTCCGGGTAGGCGAGGAGGGGGGGGGGGGGGGGGGTCAGACTACTCTACTGAGGAACACCTTCAAACACACTCAAACTCAAATAAAGTTGCAAATACAGATAACAGGAAACACACATGGGTGGACACACACTCAGCTGATGACAGGACACACACACACGCACGCACGCACACGCACACACACACACACACACACACACACACACACACACACACACTTGGACACGGAGAGTCAGAACGACCGCTTCGCCTCAATGCTACCAGAAGTCGATCAATAGTGAGGGCAGAGACACAATACTGTTCTCCATCATGACTATCAAACACACACACACACACACACACACACACACACACACACACACACACACACACACACACACACACACACACACACACACGGTTCTCTGCTGCTTTCAGATCGATGGCTGTCCGCTGTGTCCACGGTTACCGCGCATCGACCCCCGTCGCTAATGGCGACCACGGAACCTTGGGAATTAGTGGGTGATTGATTGACAGACTGCTTCGAAAATACACGCATCATATAGAGCCAGTGTGTGTGTGTGTGTGTGTGTGTGTGTGTGTGTGTGTGTGTGTGTGTGTGTCCCAGCGTTCCCCTGTGGGTTGTCTGCATGTTGGTTCCTCGTCTCTTTTATTCCTCCTCATGCATCGTAATGTTTTTCCGAAGGACAGACGAGAGAAAAAAGGAGACGACTTCGAGAAGTAGCGAAAAGAAAAATGAGGACACGGCAGATTAACGGCAGAACGACGGTGAATCGTCTGATTACACGACGCGGACGACCGAGGAGATCAAGGAGATCGAGGAGATCGGGGAGATCGGGGAGATCGGGGAGATCGAGGAGATCGAGGAGATCGGGGAGATCGGAGAGATCGGGGAGATCGGGGAGATCGAGGAGATCGGGGAGATCGAGGAGATCGGGGAGATCGAGGAGATCGGGGAGATCGAGGAGATCGAGGACATCGGCGAGTCAGAAATCTGGAGGATTTTCCAACCAGTGCTGAGAGGAAAAAAAAGATCTTTCAAAACTTCAGTCTTGATGTAAAGATCCACAACTTCTCTGAACTGGATGCTGAGATTTAGATCTCGTTCGTGTTTTTTTTTTTACTGTGTTGATGCCAAAAAAAAAATAAATAATAATAATAATAATTAAAACCTTTTTTGCAAGAACGTTAAAACGAAGTCACGTGTGAACACGTGGTCTCACGGAGAGTGTTTAACGGCGGCCATCACAACCAACACGACGCTCCACGTGAGATCCTCCTCCAGCACCGAGGGGTCCGGATGGTCTTTCATGGCTTCCAGTTTCCTGGTGGAGGCCGTCGGGCGATCTTCAAGAGTCCTGAACGCCTCCCTTCCCTCCCCCCACCTCCCTTATCCCCCCCACTGAGCTCGCGTGAAACCCACCCCATTTGGCTGCGCTCGTAAATATTTAATCCGCTGCACCTCCATCTGACGAAGTGCTCCGAACGCGCTCTCAGAGTCGGAGTGACACTTTGAATAAAACAAACAGGAAAACGGAGAAATTGCTCTTTGTGTTCTGAATTTAGAAACACACTGTTCTGGCTCTTTTTTTGTTGTTGTTTGTTTGTGTGTTTTTTTCTGCCTTTTTCTTCCTGCGAGCACTCCAGAGTGGCAATTTACAAATGCAGTCGATTGCTCTTGTGCTGAGTCAAAAAGATTTCAGCGCCGCGCTCCGGCACTTAGGTCGCCCCGTCTTTAGCTTTCAACCAACGTCCACGATGCCCATTTGCGGCCGATCTGCAGCGGCCATTTTGTGCTATTTCCAATAGACACTGGCTGGGAAGTAATTGTTTTTGCAACGTCTTTGACTTCCAGATGTTTGAGTGCGTAGAAAGCTCAGCTAGAAGTTTCCCAAGAGGCGTTTTCAATATGAACCGGGAGGGCGACCGGGTTTGTTGGTCCGTGAATAAAATTGTAATTAAATTCAGTTTCGAGGATTCTGTTCCCTGTAATCTACAGCAATTGTTGGGTTCTTGTTGATGACGTCAACAGTTTGGGTTTCTTGTTGTCAAATAAGATTTAAAGCGAAAGACTAGAGAAAGACCAGAGAAAAACTGGAGAACGACTAGAGAAAGACCAGAGAAAGACTCCAGAGAAAGACTAGAGAAAGACCAGAGAAAGACTAGAGAAAGACCAGATAAAGACCAGACAAAGACTCTAGAGAAAGACCAGATAAAGACCAGAGAAAGACCAGATAAAGACCAGACAAAGACCAGATAAAGACCAGACAAAGACCAGATAAAGACCAGCGAAAGACCAGATAAAGACCAGAGAAAGACCAGATAAAGACTCCAGAGAAAGACTAGAGAAAGACCAGAGAAAGACTAGAGAAAGACTAGAGAAAGGCCAGAGAAAGACTCTAGAGAAAGACCAGATAAAGACCAGAGAAAGACCAGATAAAGACCAGACAAAGACCAGCGAAAGACCAGACAAAGACCAGACAAAGACCAGAGAAAGACCAGCGAAAGACCAGACAAAGACCAGACAAAGACCAGAGAAAGACCAGATAAAGACCAGACAAAGACCAGACAAAGACCAGAGAAAGACCAGCGAAAGACCAGACAAAGACCAGACAAAGACCAGAGAAAGACCAGATAAAGACCAGCGAAAGACCAGACAAAGACCAGACAAAGACCAGAGAAAGACCAGCGAAAGACCAGACAAAGACCAGACAAAGACCAGAGAAAGACCAGATAAAGACCAGCGAAAGACCAGATAAAGACCAGACAAAGACTAGAGAAAGACTAGAGAAAGGCCAGAGAAAGACTCTAGAGAAAGACCAGATAAAGACCAGAGAAAGACCAGATAAAGACCAGACAAAGACCAGACAAAGACCAGACAAAGACCAGAGAAAGACCAGCGAAAGACCAGACAAAGACCAGAGAAAGACCAGATAAAGACCAGCGAAAGACCAGATAAAGACCAGACAAAGACTAGAGAAAGACTAGAGAAAGGCCAGAGAAAGACTCTAGAGAAAGACCAGATAAAGACCAGAGAAAGACCAGACAAAGACCAGACAAAGACCAGACAAAGACCAGAGAAAGACCAGATAAAGACCAGCGAAAGACCAGATAAAGACCAGACAAAGACCAGACAAAGACCAGACAAAGACTAGAGAAAGACTAGAGAAAGGCCAGAGAAAGACTCTAGAGAAAGACCAGATAAAGACCAGATAAAGACCAGACAAAGACTAGAGAAAGACCAGATAAAGACCAGAGAAAGACCAGAGAAAGACCAGAGAAAGACCAGATAAAGACCAGCGAAAGACCAGATAAAGACCAGACAAAGACCAGACAAAGACCAGACAAAGACTAGAGAAAGACTAGAGAAAGGCCAGAGAAAGACTCTAGAGAAAGACCAGATAAAGACCAGATAAAGACCAGAGAAAGACTAGAGAAAGACCAGATAAAGACCAGATAAAGACCAGATAAAGACCAGAGAAAGACCAGAGAAAGACTAGAGAAAGACCAGATAAAGACCAGATAAAGACTCTCCTGTCTTTAAAAAGTCTGCGGTGAATCCTTCTACTGTCTGGGAAGGAATTCCTTCACTGTAGGTTGTTAACTGTGACGGTCGGCGGTTGTGGGTACCGAGGAGAAACTGCACCAGTGGGGGGCGCTAGCTGCAGAAAAACGTCTCAGGTTACATGTCCACAAAGAAAAAGCAGAAAAGTGAAAATATTTCAACAACCGTCTCAATCCAACCTTCGGTTGGAGATCGGCAGGTTTTCCAAGTAGTGGAAAGAAACTTTTCTCTGCAGAGGAAACTAATCTAACGGTCAATCCTCTGTGCACTGGCAGAAGATAGCAACGGACCCACAATGCACCTGTGCACGCCTCATTTTACGCCCACCACACCTCCGGGGGCGCAGACGGGGTGTGGTGTGTTTTACTAGTTAAACAACGTGTAGTGTTTGGTGGAAAAACGACAACTGCAAGATAGACCCTCCTCACCCCTCCCTCCCTCCCTCCTCCTCCACCTCCTGCTCCTCCTACTCCCCCCCCCCCCCCCCCCCCCCCCCCCCCCCACCCCCCCCCCCCCCCTCTGCAGGTGCACATAAGAGTCCTCAGATGAGTGTATTCTTTTCAGGACAAGATTGAAAGCACTTCATCTGTAACCTACACAGAGTGCTTGTGTGTGTTTTTAAAGTGTGTGTGTGTGTGTGTGTGTGTGTGTGTGTGTGTGTGTGTGTGTGTGTGTGTGTGCTCCTGCTCCAGATGTGTTCATCACATCAAAATGTGTGTATTTGCACAAACCTTTGCCAGAAGCTGTGTGTTTATGTGCTGACCGTGTGTGCATACAAACTGTTTTATGGGTGTGTATTAAAAAAAAATTGTGTGCGTGTGCATGAAAGTGTTTGCATTTATGTGTCTCTGTAGCCGAGTGTGTGCGTGTGTTTATGAGGCCTGTGTGTGTGTGTGTGTGTGTGTGTGTGTGTGTGTGTGTGTGTGTGTGTGTGTGTGTGTGTGTGTGTGTGTGTGAGAAGACAAGGCTAACCATTGAGCTGTTTTTTGAAGTGAATTAACAAGTCAAATGAGTGCCGCAGCACCCTGCATAGGTTACCACACACACACACACACACACACACACACACACACACACACACACACACACACACACACACACTCCCACGCTTATCATTACAGCGTCTTTGTTGAGGAAGATGAGGCCAATTAAACTGATATCACTCTCTTGCTGTCGTTTATTCCTCCTCCCTCCCTTTTTTCCTCTCATCTTTGTTTCATCCTTTTTTTTTCTGTTCACCTCGACTTCTTTCTCCACTTTTCTTCATCGCCGTCTCTCATCTTCATCAGTTTGTTTTTCTTTCCCTTTGCATCTTCGTCTCATCTTTTTTTTCTTCATTTCTTTCGCGCTTTTTTTTCTTTCATGTACTCCCACTTGCATCTCTCTTTCCACTCTTCTTCCTCTCTCGTTTTGCTCTTCATCCTCATTTTGCTCTTCCTCACTCGTTTTGCTCTTCCACCTCGTCCGCAAAATCATCATCATCTTCCTCCTCGCCGTCATCTTCTGCCTCGGCCTTCCTTCTCGCCGTCCTCCTCCAGACTCCTTCTCCTCTCCCTCCGTGTTTTCTAACAGTGTGATAAATGTCCATCTGTGATTGGCCGATGCCCCCCATCGCCATGGCGCCCGCGAGGTCGTAAACAACAGCCCGTCTCCCCCGGCAACGTGGCGTCTCCATGGACGCGGGGCCGACTAAGACAGAGCAACTCTGCGTGTGTGTGTGAATGAGGCGGAATGCGACATCCGAAGACTGCCAAGTGTGTGTGTGTGTGATATATGTTGTGTGTGTGTGTTGTGTGTGTGTGTGTGTGTGTGTGTGTGTGTGTGTGTGTGTGTGTGTGTGTGTCTGTGTGTGTCTGTGTGTGTCTGTGTGTGTGTGAGCTAATGAGCGATCATAAGTGAGCAAATGTTTTCTCTGGGTTCCACTAATGTTCAACACAAATACACACACACCTGATGTGTATGTGTGTGTGTGTGTGTGTGTGTGTGTGTGTGTGTGTGTGTGTGTGTGTGTGTGTGTCATTAGTATGCCACAGTGAGCTGTGTCCATATGTCACTAAACACAACCATGTTTTATTTATCCTGGGGCGGGAGGCTCGGTGTGGAGGACGGAGGGGAGGATGGAGACGAACGAGAGTAGAGATGAGGAAAGATCTGAAGGAAACTGAGAGGTGAGGAACAGGATGAGTGGAAATGATAGAGGGAGGAGATGAAGGGGAGATGAAGGACAGATGAAGGAATTAAAGAGAAGAAGAAAAGGAAAGATGGGAGGTAGTTTGGAGAGGAAGCTAAAGTGAAAGGAAAAGGTAAGAAGGATGGAGGGAGGACAAGAAGTTAGGAATGGAAAACAGAAGGAAGGGAGGAGGGGAAGAAGGAGGCAGTCAAGGAGGCAAGGAGGAGTAAAAAATGGGGCAGTGGAAGGAAGGAAGGAAGGAAGGAGCCGAGAAAAAGTAAGAAGATAAAGAGCATGAAAGGGTAAAAATAAGGACAAATGGAAGAACAACAAAAAAGTGGAAGTGTGAGACAGGAAGTGGAGATGAAAATAAAGGAGTGGAAAAGACGGAAGAAAAGGAGGAAGAGTTCGGAGGAAAAAAGAAAGGATGGAAGGAAGTAGGAAGAAGAGGAGAGAAGGACGGATTAAAGGAGAAAAAGGACGAGGAAGGAAGAAGAGAAAGGAGGAAGGAAATGAAGGAAGGAGGGAAAGGAGGATAAAAGGGAAGAAGTGAAGGACGTAGACGATAAAGGAGGAGAGATGAGTGTCGGAGGAAGAAGGGAAAGAAAAGGGGGATGCGGGGGAGTGAAGGAGGAGGGAGGGATGGACAGATGGAGGAGTGGGACCCCAGAGACGTGTCATTCATCACACCACCGCACAATCTGCACTCGTTCACCCTCCGCAGGTCTTCTCCCCTTCTCTTTCTTTCTTTCTTTCTTTCTTTCTTTCTTTCTTTCTTTCTTTCTTTCTTTCTTTCTTTCTTTCTTTCTTTCTTTCTTTCTTTCTCTGCATCTCCTTCCTTCCTTCCCTCCATCTTTTGCTCTTTGGCAGTCATTTTTAGGTTTCATTATCTCCTCTAGCGACATCCCTCCTTCCTTCTCTCCATTTGTTACCCTCCTTCTCTCCCCCCTCACTGTTTTTTTTTTTTTCTTTCTATTTTCATGCGTCGAGAGAGAAAAACTTGTCTTTTTTTTTTTAATATTGTAATCAGCTCGTAAGATGAAGCATGTGAGGAGAAAGATGGAGTGAAAGCACAGGAGAGGGGAATAAGGAAGGAAGGAGGGAAGGAAGGATGAGGAAAGGAAAGATGCAGAAATGGAGGGATGAGGTCATTTCTGTTGTTTCTCTAGTTCTACTTTATTTATATAAAAGTTGTGTTGATGTTTAGCTCATTAAATCCTGTCTGATACTGTTTGACATTTTATTTCCATGATTTAAATGTATTTCTGCACTTTTTGCTGTGAGCTTAAATAACTGAATGCATTAATCATTCTGAGGACGGATGTCTCGTATTTGAAGGGCCGTTTGATAACTGGGACAACAAAGTAGATCCTGATTAATAAACAGAGAAGCAGGAAGACAAATGCAGGGTTCCCACTTCAGGTCAAAGGTCAAATTCCCTGACTTTGCCCTGACTAAGGAGCTGAAACTCTCTGACCTATAATGAACAAAACTTTTCACTGCTGCAGTTATGATCGCACACATGCAGCAGCCATAAACACAATGAACTTTGTGCAAAAAAAAAAGTGTTTTCCAAAATGGGAACGATAAAGAAGCCAGCATGCTTCTTACCATTGCCGTGGCAGCGAAGAGCTCTCCCTCCCATATTTGATAGATATACAAACTCTATTTTGAATCACCCAGTCCTTGAACTCATCATTTCCATCACAAAAACAACTTGGTTAAGTTTTCAGGGTCAGAAAAAAAAAAAAAGAGCTTCGTTGTCATGGTTACAATAATAAACGTGTCCCCGAGAGAGAAATTGAAGCAATTTTTGCATGCAAACTTTCAGCGCATCCGTCCAAACTATACACGTTTATACTGCATTTATTTATTTACTGCAGAAATGTGTATTTTCACGGGTTGTCCTTTTGCTCTCAACTCAACCTGCGCGAGCGTTTATTAATTTAGGCCCAAAAACAACTCGGTTAGGTTTTAGGCAAAGGTCAGAGTTTGTGTTAAAACAGAGGAACACCGTTGTCATGGTTACGATGATAAACATGCGGGGTAAAGGTTACAAAGCGGTTGGAGAGGAGAAACAAGCGGCAGCGTCGGACCCATCTGTCCGCCCCGACCTCCTCCCGACAGACGCTTCTCTCCAACACGCGCGTCAGATTCACCGCGGCCACTAGAGGGCGCCGTCGTAAAGAAACGGCGTAAAAAATAAATAGGGTATGGAGAGGAGCGTTGGAGTCCTCCGTCTGTCTCTTACCGGTGTGGGACAGCAGGTTGGGGGACAGCAGGCCGGGGAGGCCCGGGTGCAGCAGCCTGGGGCTTTCCTGGATCCCGGCACCGGAACATCGTTTGGGAGGACGGCCCGGACGAGAGCTGGAGGGGAGACGGACGGGAAGAGACACCAAATTAATACGACACAGAAACACACTCGCAGGGTTACATGAAGAGAAGACGGCGATCAGCTGGTGTCGACCTGGAAACATCGTCCAGGATTAATGGAGAATTAATTGTGAATGAATTGGTTTTTTTTGTAAACCTAATTATAAAAAAAAGACACATCAGTATTTCCTCAATTTTTTATTCTGTACCAGGAATCAGAAAAGTCGCCGCTGTGTTTACCAGGAGTTACCAGGAGTTAAAAATTAATGTCTGCTTTCTTTATTTACCTCAATTTAACCAAAAGATGAAGCATAAAGTCAGAGTTATAACAACCGTCACACACCGTGAAGAATATATGAAATAATATACACATCCTGCTGCAGTGTGAAGAAAGTGTACGAATGTCATATTTTGATTTACTTCTATTAACAAAGCAAAATGTGATTATTTTCTAATTGACATCACGGTATCTGTATCCGCTTGCGGAGTGAAAAATCGATTTGCTGCTATTTTCCTCCATTTTTACACTTCAACATGTTTGAGATCCTCAGAGAGTAAAAGCTCGCTGCCGGTCTCCTCGGCAGTCGCAGCGAACAGCTGGATGTTCCAGCAGAGACAGCAGGTCGCTCGGATGTAATCAAATCACAAAGTGACGGCGCGCAGCGGCTTCAGAGGATTTTCACCGGCCGACCGACCGCAGCACCGACAGGAAGTTACAGCCGATTGGTTCAACAAACGCCGGGGTGACATCTCATTGGCCGTTTTTAGTTGGACTAAGTTCTTAGTTCTCCACTTAAATATTTATTAAGCAGCAGAAGCACTTCCTGAAACATGGACCTCCTTCACAATAAAAGTCCTAAAACAAGGCTGCAGTTATAAATAATTGTAGCATTGTAGCAGCGCGTTTAAGTTTAATGTTTGGTTCATTTTCTTGGATTATTGTAGTATTTTACGAAACTTTACTAGTTTTCCTGCCAAATAAATCAATGATTAAGTAGTTTTCTGCATTTAGATCTCAGAGTTGAGAACAGTTACGCTTTATTTTTTAGGTTTGTAGCAGAAAATAAGGACGTTTCCTGGAAATAATTCAGTTATATGGCAGTTATTAAGGGTAACTGTATAAAATGTAATGTTCAGCTAACTCAATAGATACAATTTTTAGTGTCGTTTGAAGTTGTTGCTTGACTTGTGTCAAATTTAAAGTGCTTTATAAGTGAATGAAAGACTGTTAATAAAACAGCTTAAATGTACAGTAGTAAAATAAATGCAGACTAATTACACAAGAAATAAAAAAGGTGAAAAAAATTACAATAAAATCAATTTAAAAATTTTTACTTTAAAAACTAAAACTACATAATTAGAAAACGCAATAGACATTAATACAATAATATCATTGTTTAAATACATTTAAAAATGTCCATAAAGTGTTCCAACTAAAAGCCAGTTTAAAGATATCAACATTTTAAGCTCTTATCAGATTCTCGGGCTGTTTCAGGATTTCATTCAAACTAAAATATTTCGTCCTGCGTTAAAATAGAACTAAAATATGTCGGATATCGTCTGGTTCATCGACTCAAAGACATTTCACACACACACAAACCGCGAGACATCCGGACTATGACCCGTGTTAGCGGCTGAAAGACTTTTATTGTGAAGGAGCAGCAGGAAGGAAACTGAACCAAAGAGAAAATTATGCAGATTTCTTTTTGCTGCCAAAAGATTTTTAAAATATTCATCGAGAGGCCGACGTCAGCTTCGACTGAGGCTAAACATGTTAACACTCACTACATGTTGTACATGTGCAGGTAAAACTAAATACACAGTCGAGCATCTCTCTCACCCCCCATACCTGCCACACACACACACACACACACACACACACACACACACACACACACACACACACACACACACAACCTACTGTATTATGCATGTGCACGTAGGCATAAATAAACACACTCAAACACAAGAGTACAGTGACTGCACACGTGCAACTAAACATAAAGGAAGCTACACACACACACACACACACACACACACACACACACACACACACACACACACACACATGCTGAGGAGGTGCGCATGCAGGCCAACTCTCTGCAGGGTGGCTCAGTAACAGATGGCCGTCCAAAGTCATTTACACCTAGAGAGAGAGAGAGAGGGAGAGAGAGAGAGAGAGAGAGAGAGAGAGAGAGAGAGAGAGGGAGAGAGAGAGAGAGAGAGAGAGGGAGAGAGAGGGTAGAGGCAGAGTGTCGCCGCAAGAGAAGAAAGAAAAGAAAGAGAAAGAACCTGAAACCTACGTAGAGGTCGGAAATAGAAAACGACTCGAGTCTGTGGAAGTTTCTTCAAATAAACACAGGATGTCTTCAACTTTCTCACTAGTTTATAACCTTCGACTGTACATGAAAGTGGACGTAAAGCTTCCGAGTCCCGAAGAGTGAGCCTCTTAAAGCTACAATACCACAGACCGCCACTAGAGGTCGGCTCCAAAAAGCCTCCGGCTCCATAGACTCCCATTCAACTTCTCTCATCAAATCCAAAGTGAATAAAATGTGTCCATCAGTTATCTCGGTGTTGTTAGCTAAAGTCACTCCTTCTTATTAGTTTTCTGGAGGTCCATCTGAAAATAATCCCTCATTCATTAGACAAGAAGATTCAAGAAGACCTGTTTTTGGGGGCGTGTCTGTTTGATTGACAGGCCTGTGGTGCAGTCCGTATTTTTAAAGAGATGACGCCGCCTCTCATGTTGGTGAACAATTGTCTGGAAATTATGGGGTCAAATCTGTGCTACTTTTTAGCTAATGCTAAGATTGACACGCATAGCAACAGTAACTATGGAGGGCGGGGCTTACAGAGGAGTCAATTATGACAGAAAACAGGAGTGGAGCTTTTCAGGAACATGTTGGTTTGAATCCCGCCGGGAGAAGAGAGAGAGAGAGAAAGTGTGTGTGTGAAAAGATGTGGAGAGAAAACGTCTGCAAATGCTTTCGGGGTGTGATCGCTACGTGAGAAAAACACACACACACACACACACACACACACACACACACACACACACACACACACACACACACACACACACACACACACACACACAGGGAGAGAGGCAGAGGAGCATGAAGAAATGCAAACACGAACCTTCACTTTTCCTCTGAACTCTGCTTCACCTCTTCCTCGCTCTTCCTCCTTCAATCACACACACACACACACACACACACACACACACACACACGCACCGCACGCACACACCACACACACACACACACACACATCTTCATGATAAACACACTATTCTCACTCTCTTTTGATGCACAACACACACACACACACACACACACACACACACACACACACACACACACACAGGTGTTTGCATTCATAACTCCATCAACGACCGCCTGCTACCTTTCAACTGCCACACACACACACACACACACACAATGGATACATGTTACAGTACCAGGTGTGTGTGTGTGTGTGTGTGTGTGTGTGTGTGTGTGTTCATCTGCATCCATCCATGTGTAAGCAACATTAAAGAGTGTGTGTGTGTGTGTGTGTGTGTGTGTGTGTGTGTGTGTGTGTGTGTGTGTGTGTGTATCCACGTGAATCCATGCCATGTGTGTGTGTGTCTGTAAAGGACACATGATATCGCCTTCTCATTAGCCTTACAGCTCTTTGTTCAGAGTAATGACTGCAGTGTGTGTGTGTGTGTGTGTGTGTGTGTGTGTGTGTGTGTGTGTGTGTGTGTGTGTCCCGTAGGGTTGCCATATGTTGGGCATTAATCCTCGTCAACGGTCCACTCTCCTTACTGCACCGAGCACGGGAACAAAGAGCAGGTCACTCACACACACACACACACACACACACACACACACACACACACACACACACACACAAGAAAAGGGGAGGCACATATACTCACACACACGTGATATACACCGTTACACACCTTATAGAAGTTGGGCTACACTCACACTCACACACACACACACACACACACACAACACACACACACACACACACACACTCGCTCCCATTGACCTACATTCATTTGTTAACCCTTCACCCTCGACTGCTTCCACAACTTTAAATAGAAACGATCTCCCCCCCCGTTCTCATTTCTTCACACTTATACGAGCTCATGGTGGGGCAGGTAAGACGGTGGACCTTTGACCCCTGGCCTCTGCACACACGCCCCGCTTTCACACCGCCGCCAGTTCACTCGAGGTCCGTTCATTTCCTGCCACTCTCCTGTCTCATGTTTTTTTGTTCATTCTCAGGTATCAGCCAATCAGGTTCCAACTTCCTCTTTTATTTACTATTTATTCAAAGAGGTAAAAAAAAAAACAAAAAAAACAAGTTGAGATAAAAAAAAACAAAAAAAAAAACAAGTTGAGATAAAAAAAAAAAAAAAAAAAAAAAAAAACACCACAGAAGAAAACGTGGGAATAAACCAGTTCTACATCGTAAAAAGGAACATTTTTATCGTCAAAATCTGCCGTTAGCTTTCGTTTAAAACTGTTTCCGAGAGAAACGTTAGATTATAAAGTCTGCAGGTCAAAAGAACAAAAATCAAAGGAGTGTATGAGCAGAGGTAATTATTACGTATTAGTATGTAGCAGCGCTGCAGGTTGAGGACGTGACGACCGCAGCGACTTTGAAAGCAGCAGGACGAAGCGGGTCGAGTCGGGCCGGAGCGGAGAGAGAGAGCCTGCTGGACACACGCGGTACTACATGTCATGTTTAGATGTTGTTGTTTTTGTTTGCATGTTTGTTCATATCAAACAGCGGGCGAGTCAGACAGACAAAACAAAGGCGAGCGACACAGTTGCTACAGAAACCGTCCACAAACTTCTGACCTGATTTATATTTGGTGCGTTTGTATTTGAGGCCGGCGGGTTTGGAAGAAGACCGTCACACTCATCGTAACACTAGAAAATGAAGAATCAGTCCGCCACAGTTTCTCCTCAGTAACCCGACTCAAAGGTCCAAAAAAAAGGGAAAATCCACAGTAATTATGATAATGTCTCATAATCAAACACTTGGTGATTTATTGATGTTGATCAAGTTGATTAAGCAGCAGATTTGAAGTGTGTGCTGCCAATGGAGGTATTTTTTATTTTATTTTTTGACGACCTTTTAATTGGCCCGAGAACGCCAAAACATGCAGCGAATGGAAACCATGGGGCTGACATTTCACTCTCTCACACACACACACACACACACACACACACACACACAACACACACACACACACAGATCTGATGAGCCACCTTGAAGTAAGTCTTCCCACTTTGACACACGCGCCCCCCTCGCCTGTCCTCCCAAATGGCCGTCTCTATGGCGACAGAGCCTTGATCAATACTCCGTCATGGCTCTGATGGCCGGTCAGGGTCGGTCTCTCTCTCTCACACACACACACACACACACACACACAACACACACACACACACACACACACACACACACACTCGCAAATACACGCACAAACAGGCATGGCGGTGAATAAGCACGGACTCGCTAACGTTTGACAGATTGATTTAGCTGAGAACGTGCAGAGGTCACACACACACACACACACACACACACACACACACACACACACACACACGCACACACACACACACACACACACACACACACACACAACACACACACAGTGTAGTTTATCAAAGCCTGATGCGGTCAATACGAGGGGTAGAGCAGGGGTCAACCCTCTTTAGCTAAAATCTTTCATCTTCCTCGTTCTTTCTTTCATGTCTTCCTCGATGTGATGAAACGTCATCTTCATCTTCCTCCTCCTCCTCCTCCTCCTCCTTCTTTTGTTATTCCTTCATTCATTTGTCGGTTTTGATCCTCCGTCATCTTGACATTCATATTTGTGTTCTTGGATTTGGTTTCTCACCGTTTTCTAACCGTGAAACGTGTTTCTGGTTTATTTTTAATGTCCAGATGAAATGAATTATGAATTATGAATTATGAGTGTGACTTTTCACTCGGATTTAATTTAGATTGATGAAATTATTTTACAGATTTTTTTATTTGAAAGTTTCACTTTTCATGTAATCTGATTTATTTTCACATCCAGTTTTTGAAGACTGAATATTTTACATTTATTACAATCTTTGTTTTGTTTTTAGAGAATAGTGAACAACTTTTTTTTTTGTCTTTCATGGTTTTTAAAAATGTACATTTATGGTCAATAAATAACTAGAAGTTGATTTCGTCTTTTGGTTGATTGTAAAATACTTGATATATTTCCCCGTTTTCTGATTTTCCGATCAGTTTCTGAGCTGATTAATCTTCAGTTTTTGTTGTACGTTGTATTCTCAGATCTTGCAACGTTTCTGTATTACTTTGTTTAATAATTCAGAGGTTGCTATGCTGCAATAATTTGTACAATGTGCAGGTCTGTGAACAAGCAGACTGATAGAGAAGGATTTTTTTGAATCCAAATATTCGGAGCAATCCTTCGGTACCTTCGTATTAAGTCCACGCTAAACTTTTCTGACTTCAGTTTCTTACATGTGAATATTTTCTGTTTTTCTTCCATTATAATTAACTGAGTATCTTTTGCTTGCTAACTATTGTTCGAATCAAGCTTTCGGATTTCAGAAACATCGATTGACATTTTTCACCATTTTTTGACCCCCCAAATAAAGTTAATCAATTAATCAAGAAAAAAATCCACAGTTTAATCGACAATGACAAAAATCCTTATTTGTAGCCGAATGCCAAAACACCGTGACGTTCGTGAACGTCCGCTTTGCAGCCTGGAGTTCGCCGTCTTGGTTATTTTGCTGCCAGAAGTGACCATATTTGGACGAGCCGAGGGAGGAGCAAGTGCAGGACTAAGCCCCGCCCAACTGTCAGCCAGCCACGCCCCCCAAACCTACCTCTCTCTGAGAAGTTGATGCTTTTGGAATGAAGCCCCTGCTGGCCGTCGGTGGTGTCACACATTAAGGCACTTCTGCCAAACTGAACACAGCATCTTCCGTGTCGTTGAACACGTTAAATTGAGTTTATTGCGACGTTTTAATCACCTCCCGTCTCCTTGTTATCTTTAGCTTCATTAATCCAATGCGCTAAATTGGAACCAAATGACGTCACAACCTCTTCTCATTGATTACTCTCTTGTCTTTTCGCTCAGAGCTGCTACCCCGGAGGACATTTCCGTCTCTCTCCCGTGTTTTCCGTCTCCACACGTCTCTCTCGGCCGTCATAAATTGTGTCAGCGGCTTCCATCCTCTCCCTCTCTCTGCCTCCCTGTGTGTGTCTTTACTCTTTGTTTGTAGCAGAAGAACAATCTATTCTTTTTAAAGAGACACCAGAGAAATGGGATATATGTCTGTCCACACACACACACACACACACACACACACACACTACACACACACACACACAGGGGGAGGCATCATAATCATGGACGCTCACGGCTTCACGAGAAAGAGAGACAGACACGTAGAAGGAACAGAGCGAGAGAGATGGATGTTTACTTTCCTCCGGCCTTCCGCCTCTTTGATTGGACAGATGAATGACTTCATTGTGTGTGTGTGTGTGTGTGTGTGTGTGTGTGTGTGTGTGTGTGTGTGTGTGTGTGTGTGTGTGTGTGGTGTGTGTGTGTGCATTTCCTTCTTCTTCTTCTTCCTCTGTCTTTTTTTTTTTTTTGGAGAGGAGAGCAGTGGAAGAGGTGGAAAATAAAGAAAGACGGAGACGGAGGCGGAGTGAGGTTCTCAATAATAAGTATTGATTGATAAGAGAAGTAGAGCGAAAATAATAAAGGGGGAAAAAAATCACCTTAAAACACAAAGTGGAGGGAAACAGGGAAAGTGTATTGATTAACTGATGACACCTCTCTCTCCCTCTTTTCACTTTGTTTATCTATTACTGCCTAGTTACCACTCACCTCCCCCCACTTCTTGTCTCGCACATCGTCCGTCCCTCCTCTCTCTCCATCATCCATCCGTCCACATCCCTTCGTCTTTATCTGTCCGTCACCCATCCGTCTCTCCGGTCAGTCCGTCTGAGATTATCTGTCTGTTTACCTGTTTATCCATCCAACCCTCCACGTCCTTTAATCCACCTGCCGTGTGTCCTCAATGTCTCTTTACCGTATTATTCATATTCATGCGCTACTATTATCTGGTGTCTAAAAATGTCATTCGGTACCAGATTTTCTGAACCTTCGGTCTCCGTCCACCGTGACGTGTTTTTCATTTTAAAGCTCCGTGTGTATAAAGTTCATCTACGACACATCGGATGTACTTCATACTTAAAATCAGTCCTCAACTTAAATAAATGGGGACGTTTGTCTGAGTTGTGCTGCAGCAACATACAACAACGTGCTCTCCCCCTCTGAACTGCATGAAAACTACATCTATCTGTTATCTCTATTATCTAGCTATGCCCCCCCTCCCCCCTATCTCGCTCTCTCTCTCCCTCTCTGGAGGAACAGGTGTGCAACGGGACAAGAGACAAAAAACACTCCTGCATTTTTAACCAGCACCTATTAAATATTAAACACCACACTCACACTCACACTCTGACTCACACTCTGACTCACACACACACACACACACACACACTCTGACACACACACACACACACTCTGACACACAATCGCTGACGAGACAAGTTATACAGGTCGATGGGCTAACGTGTGTCTGCATGTCTGTGTGTGTGTGTGTGTGTGAGTGTGTGTGAGTGTGTGTGTGAGTGTGTGATGGCTTTAAGCGTCATTACCTTACTTCCTCGGCATGTGGGCAAACACACACACACACACACACACACACACACACACACACACACACACACACACACAGGGATAATTCATACAGGCATACACGGTGCTCTCACATGTTAGTATTTAAGGAGGGTAAAACTATAACAGACTCCATGTTCTCTCCCTTTCACACCCCCCCCCCCCCCGTCTCTTTGAAGTGCTCCATAACAAACTATAACAACAGGAAGTTTTCAATGCGCCACATTGAGAAGGAATGTCACATATGGTACGAGCGAGGGAGGGACGGAGGGACGGAGGGACGGAGACGCAGAGGGAGGGGACGGAGGGAGGATTTAAAGAGGAGACACGTAGATGTTATATATGGAGTTAGATGAAAAATGATCATTTCTGACGGTTCCCTAAAGAGCTTTCTTTAAAGTCCTTTAAATGATCAAATGAATATGGTAAAATAAGTTAATTATTCAGACTGTTTCCTGAATGTGAAGCCAAAACAACACGTTCAATAATATTCCATTTTAAAATGGATCTTTAAGTATCTGAGGCTTCCAAAGAGAAAAGGTCCCGATAAAAGACATTTAAGCTGCTTTGATTTAAGTTGTTTGTTATCTTTTGTTTTCATTGAAGATGAAGATGCGTTTTTGGGAAACCAGTTAAAAATCTTTGGGTGGACGGACGTACTTTTATGTCCACAATGTTCGAGGATTTCTTTTTAAAGAATTGTAGAAATACATTGAGAACAACAGTGAGGGTTAAAAAAAACATAATTAAAAAAACGGCTGCATGTTGTTCAGCTTTCAAACGTGTTCACGAGAAGATGCTCACTTTTCTTTGGATGCTAAGCTAAGAGCCGATATTACAATTTCAGCTGGAGAGAATAGTTTTTTGTTTCCTCACCAATATAGAAAATATTTATACAAAGCAAAAAAACTACATTTGGGATCGGGGGGGGGAAAAAAATGACGTTTTAATGTGTGGACGAAGTGTGAACCTGAAATATCGGCTTCCCTCCAGCACGTTAGCGTGTCTTTCCTTTCTTAGCGTGTGAGCATGCTGACGTCAGCGTTTAGCTCAGTCGGGTTCCTGCAGAGGAAAACCGAGCGAACCGGCTAGCTGCAGCAGGACGCAGCACAACATGTAAAGAAAGAGGAAGAGACGGAGGAAGGAAGGATGATCGTAATGAGAAGAGAAGTGTGACACATGAAGGAGAGGAGGAGGGGAGGAGGAGGAGGAGGGAGGCTAGCGCCAAAAAACGGAAGAAGAAGAAGAAGAAGAAGAAGAAGATGAAGAAGATGAAAGGTAGTAAAGAGAAAGAAAGACTTTCCCAAATCTACATCAGATCAATTTCTTTCCTTTTTTTTTTCCTTCATCTTGCTCTTAACTGGAGTTAATTTTCTCCCTCCCTCCTTCCCTCCCTCCCTCCCCTCCATCCTTCCCTCCCTCCATCCATCCTTCCCTCCCTCCCTCCCTCCCTCCCTCTCCTCTTCTTTTACCCATCCCTTCCTCCCTCCATCAATCTCTCCGTCCCCCCCTCTCCATCTCTCTCTCTCTCTCTCTCTCTGCAGTTAAGTCAGTGTAATGTAAATGATGTGCCATCGATCGCCCCTGACAGTGCAAGGACGCTCACCTCTCCTCCTCCTCCTCCTCCTCCTCTTCTTCTTCATCGTCCTGTCATCTCTCTCTCTTTTTCACACCCCTCCCTCACTCCTCCTCTCCTCGGCTGCTCTTTTCCCTCCACCTAACATCTTTTATGTCTCTCTCTCTCTCTGTCTCTCCTCCTGCCTGTCCCTGCCTCGCTCGCCCGCTGCCTCCCACGCCTGTCATCTTTCATCTGTCCCTCTCCCTTCGTTTTTACTCTCCCTTCTCTTCTCGCTCGCTCGCCCGGCCATCATTTATGTCTCTCTCTTTCCTCCATTGTTCTTACGGAGCATCTGCTCTCTCTCCATCTCTCTCTTCCCACCTATCCCATCTTTTATCTCGGCCTCTCTTCATCCCCACCACCACCATCTCTCTCTCTCTCTTTGCTGTCTCAGGTCTCTGCAGTCCATCTTTCGCCCTGCTGGCCTCACTTAAAGGAACACAGACCGCCAACTAAAGCTTCAAATCACCCTTTTTGTTTTCAAATTCAACAGCGAACTATCAGTATATTGAGTTTAATGGAGTCCTCTTACGACTGCTGTGGATCTCAGGTCTCAATTCTTTCTCCTAGAAGTTACGTTTATACACTGCGAACACATTTGAAGGTAAAGGAAAACAGCACTTTGTGTTTTACGATCATACATGAATAACCAAGAAACTCCGTCGTGTCTGAAAGACCTCGTACAAAGATGGATCCCAAAGTTCAGAGTCTGTTCCTGTTGCGTACGTGAATATTTGTGATTTCACCGCAGACCTGAAACTTTGGAGCAGAGAAACTTTAGATTTTGGGTCAATTTTTTTGGGGCAACCGGAAGGCTTCAACATGCCAAGTGTTCCTGAGCCCATGCGGTGATTTCCATTTCAGAATCATGGCTGTTTTTAAAGCGGTGGTTCCTGAGAGCCCGAAGATGACAGACAACATCAGGTTTTGGGTCAAGTTTCAGGTCCAGAGACAGACACCATCTTTAATTTAAGATCAGGCCTAAAAGTTTCCTTTTTTTAAAAGGAGTTATGAGCTGAGGCTGCAAACTTTTTTTTTAACGATAATGTCTCCGGAAGCACGTTTAACAGGTGATTTTACATTTTAAATAATCAAATCAAACTGATTTTATACATGTTCATATCAGCCATGTGATTATGTTAGTACTCAGAAACGACAGTCTCCAGCTGCAGAAACCCTCCTGGGAGCTGCAGATGTGATTGTGAATAATGTGAAGAAAAATAAATCATTTTCATCTGTTTTATTTTACATTTTTTAAAGCCGTCTTTCTTCACTGGGAATTGAACCGTTGAACAAAACATCTCCGGTCTGTGTGTGTTTGTCATCAGACTGTAAAACACTGAGAATTGATTACTTCCTTTAAAACCTACAGACATAAAGTTTATCACTATTATGCTGATTTTTTTTGTAACTCCACAGAGACATGTTTACAATATCCGTGGTTCAAACTGTTCTTATATTGAAAAATAGCAGTGCAATGAATGATGACTTTAAAAAAAATTGTTTTATAATTGTAACTAATAATTGCATTAAAATTCAAATGCATCATTTTTAAAATGCCAAAAGTACATAAATATATAAATTAAAATTACTTAAAAATGTCAAACAGCTAAATCAAAGTAATTTAATTATTTAAAAATTGCAATATTAAATATAAAATAAATAAAAACAATATTTCAATGGAAAATTATTCTTACACAAAAATTCCCTGAATCTATGCAACATCAATGTTTATTTATTTAATTTATTTGTAGAAAAAAATGTATTTTCATTTTTGATGAATTTGCTTATTATTATCATAAATCACTTTGACTATATATATAAAAAAAAAAAAACAGCAAAAAATGTCTAAAGTTGAGTTTAAATCAAAATATATTGAATTTATTTTAATATGTGACGAATAAAAGTCTAAAATCTTCATGTTTGAGATGCAGGATCCTGTAAAAAAATAAAAACTTTACTTAAAAGAAATAAACAAGAAATCTATAAATCTGTATTTTTATTGTTATTACCAAATTTATTAGTTTATTAATAAAAGAAGTGATATTATTACGATAATTATCGTGTCTTTATGTCTAATCATCTCTAGCTTGTTGCATCCGTCCTCTCTGCTCTGCTCGTTCCTATTTACATTTTCTATCACGTTCCTCCTCCCTCCTTCTTCTTTTGCATCTTTTCCTGCGTGGTGTCCTTTAATTGTCACTCCTTGTCCTCCTTTGTTCCCTTCCTTCTCCTCCTCTTCCTCCTCCTCTTCCTCCTCTCCTTCATCCTTGCGCTCCCTCTTTCCTTTCTCCTTATCCAAATAGAGGACACAGACAATCCAATAAACGCCCCCGCTCTCAACAGCTGGAGTGTGAGTGTGTGTGTGTGTGTGTGTGTGGTGTGTGGGTGTGTGTGTGTGTGTGTGTGTGTGTGTGGGTGTGGGTGTGTGTGTGTGTGTGGGTGTGTGTGTGTGTGTGTGGGTGTGTGTGTGTGTGTGTGTGTGTGTGTGTGTGTGTGTGTGTGTCAGCGAAGCACCGAGTCAGCAGAAAACTAGGATGACACTCTCAGTGCTGGACAGGAATGTCACAGAAAAAAAAAAAAAAAAAAGAGAGAGGGAGAGAGATGAAGAAATAAAGAAAAAAGGAAGGAGAGAGAAAAGACAGATGGAGAGAGAGAGAGAGAGAGAGAGAGAGAGAGAGAGAGAGAGAGAGAGAGAGAGAGAGGAAGGACATGATGAGAGGGAGCGAGAAGAGGAAGAAGAGAAGAAGAAAACTCAGGGGACTCGGAATGACACATGCAGTATTACTCACCGTCCCCCATACATCACACACACACACACACACACACACACACACACACACACACACACACACACACACACATGTCCACACACACACTCTCTCTCTCTCTCTCTCTCTGAATCTTCCTCTTGTGCACAAACAGACACACAAGGACAACAAAAGACAAACACTCTCACTTTCTTCCTCACCAGCACTGTTTTCCATCCTAAAAATAAAAGCTTCAGGGAAATGATGTCCTCCTGCAGATAAAACACGGGACTAATTTCACCTGCATAGTTTCAGCTGAGCTTCACACTGAAACCTCTCTGCTGTCCAGAGGAGCCCAGAGAGGAGCTGAAATATAAAAAGGTTGGTGTGATCACCTCGGTGGCACAGCTGGACTCTGACTGGCCACCGCTGGAGCTCCGTCCCCACCGGAGCCTGAAGGTCAGAGGTAGTTGGCCCCTTTTCTATCCACTCATCTGTCTGAGGTGAGTGTTCATGTAGGAAAGTCAATCAAATGACTATAAGGAGACAAAAAAAACGGCACAAAAAAGCATTGAACAGCTACAAAGAGACAAAAAAAAGATACAAAACATGGAACAAAAGACATAAAAGACTTAAAACGGACACAAAATCCCCCCAAAAAAGACCAAGGACAACTACAAAGATGCACAAAATAAACTACAAAAATATTCAAAAGAGCCTCAAAATAACACAGGAGACCCCGAACAACTCTGTATTTAAGGTGAGTAGCAACATTTTTAACCTAAAAGTCAATCGAACGACTACAAACAAACTAAGAGACGCGTTCAAATAGAAGCAAAATCATCAAAAAAGACCAGGAACGACTAGAAGGAGACATAAAACTACTACAGACAGACTCAGAACAACTACTGATGAAGTCAGTGTCGACATTACTCGCTGTAGGTTCCATCAAACGACTGCAAAGACACAAAACCACCACGATGAGATGCAAAAAAACTGCAAAACAAAGAGACAGAAAATGATTTTAATAGATGGTCCAAAGAGATGCCGGACCACCAGGAAGAGACGAGAACTACAAAGAAAACCAACACAACAGGACCCAGAACAATCCGGTTTGAAATGAGTTGCAACGTTTCATCTTGGAAAGTCAAACGACTACAAAGAGACGCAAAATGACCGGAAACAGACACAAAACAACTACGAAGAGGCAGGAAATGACAACAACAGAAAAAGAAACACAAAAGAAAACAAAGGAATTAAATGACTTTAAACAGAAGCAAAACGACCCCCCCCAAAAAAAATCACCAAGAACAACTACAAAACAACTTCAAAGAAGATTTAAAACGACTACAAAGACACATAAATGAATTAAAAAAAGACAAAACCGGCCAGCGGGAAATATTGGAGATACGGGGGCAGTTTTCTTTGTGCTAAATCTCCAGCTGGAAATATAACAAACAGAACAAAACTACAATCTGTGATCGACAAAACTATCAATTTCACCACCGTGAAAGCAAAATAAAATCTATTCACGCAGCCACACTCCTCGCCAGAAGGGGGCAGCGGCGCGTCATTCGGTATGAAGTTCGACAATTTTTTTCTTTTTATGCCGATTTCCAACGTGAAACATTTAAGAGTGAACAAAACCCTGTTTGACACGTAAACGGGGTTTTTACATTTATCCACACATGGTCTAAATCCAACCCAGAACACACACACACACACACACACACACACACACACACACACACACACACACACACACACACACACACACACACACACACAGAGTAAGGTAAGCCTAGATCCTACAATAAGTCCAGTTTTATGACTAGTGTATAACACCAACAGCTGAATCAATATTAGTTTACACTGGTCACAGTGGACACACACACAGATACAAGTCCTGCCTCAACACACACACACGCACAGCTCTTTCCTTTCATAAACACACACACACTGAATCTCCCAGAATATATTATTATTGCAGATTTACACACACACACACACACACACACACACACACACACACACACACACACACACACACACACACACACACAGATTAGCTTTTATTCTATTACAACCTCGTGGTAGGTCGGCTTGGCCGTGCAAGGAAACACACACACACACACACACACACACACACACACACACACACACACACACACACACAGCTATTATAAAAGTGATAACTGTAATGTAATAAAACACACACGCACACACATGCTGAGCTGGTTATTATAAAAAATGATAAACATTCAAAGAGTTGTAAAGTTTTACAGTGATGAACTAACATATCAACTTTATTAACGGCCGACTGTCCTCGTTCTCAGGCTGCAGCCGACTTTAACGCCCCCTTTTAAACCACTTTAATTCCCCCTTTTTATTTATTTTTTTACCCCTCTCTTTATAACAGCTGATGGGGAAGTCAGAAACATTAAACTGTTTTTATGGTGACAAAGTGACTTTAGAGTTGGACGTCTTTCAGCAGCAGCAGACTCTCCGGCCAGGAAACGAGTCAGAGTTTCCGTTGATAATCGCACGAAGTTGGCGGCTTATCGGCAAAAACTGAATCATTTGGAATTATTTTGAAAAAAAACAACTGAGGCAGGAACATATGAGGACTTTCAAGTTTGAAGCCTCCACCCAACACAACCTTTCATCCGTTTTAACTTGAGGGCGAGCCAAAATTTCAACACCGTAGGTCATCAAATATTCGCCAACAAAACTGCAAAACATTATGTTCACGAATTCCATCAAAACCATCCTAATTGACTTTTAACGTCGTAAAATAGGAAATAAAAAAAATGTTTAGCTGGAAAAAAAAAATAGCAATACCATAAATAACCACTGGGGGGATTGATAGCGAGGCTGAGTGGCAACATACGGCATCCACTTTTCTTCATACAGTGTAAAACATGTTTGTATAATTTCCAGGTGTGAAAAGTGAAGCCACTGCAAAAGTGCCTGAAAGTGCAGTACCACTAAAGACCACTAGGGGCTGGAGCCAATACACTCCCATTGAAAAAGTTGTCTCCTGAAAATGTTTTCCACAAGTCATGGTGTCATTAGATAAACTCCCTCCTTCTGGAAATAACTCCAGCATTCATTCGATATTAGGACTCAATCAGAGCGATGTTTGGGGGCGTGTCCGGTTTGATTGACATCCCTGGTGAGTAGTTAGGTTTCCGGTAAAGGTGGGCGGGACATAGTGTCATCGGGTTCTCAGTCTCATCCACCCCTCGTCCCTCCCCAGCTTGTCCAAACATGGTCAAACTTCTGGCAGCGAAACGGCACTTTGATATGAAAAGACTTTAAAAAAAAATAAAAAAAATTCTATTCCACATGTAATGAAAGGTAAACAACTCTGGATCAAAGGTTGGCCAAAGATGGCGGTGTTGATTCAATACTCGGAAAGTCAAGCATTACCTGAAGCTTGGAGGTGACAGGTGTTTGCTGGTTGAATAAAAGTCACTGAAACTACAACTTTTTGCTGCTTAAACCGAAGTGGACTCGTGATAGAAACCAGCGTCTCCGTAGTCCAACCTGAAAATAATTCAGTGTTTCTCCCTTAAATATTATTTCTGAGAGGCAGGACAACATTTTCCCCGACTGAATGTTACCTGACACAGAGCTTGTTTAATAAAAGTCATGATGAAGTATCGTCCGTATCATACATCTCGACCTCTACGACGACCCGGAAGTGTTCGGTACTCTGCGGTGTACCGTCAAACTACGGCGGCCTGCAGGTGACAAACATCCCATCTCCCCCAGAGAGAAGTAATCTGGCTAATTAGAGCCGAGATCCTGGAGAAACGTCCAGCGAGGAGGTAATATATCACCGCGCTAACTACTGGAACAATAAAACTGCTTCGTCATTCGATTTTTTTTTTTGGCACGAGAACGAGGTCCTTTCATCCTTTAAATATTTAGCTGTGTTTGTTGTTGTTGGTGGAGGGAGATGAGTTCTGCTTCAAAACAAAGCAAAGCCACCAAACAGCATCGCGGAGCCATTATTGACTCGTTCCTATCGATCGAGCTTCTCCGTCGGAGATATCGCGAACGTTTCTGTTCAATCGGTTCATTTAAAAGAATAAAATGGGACTTTGGTCCCATTTTCGGCGTGACGCTGATCTGATGCCAACGTGGAGTCCAGATGCTGCAGCGTCCTCCGGCTGCAGCGTCCTCCTTTATAAGGCTGTCAATAAGTATTTGATTACATGCAAACTGTCGCACTTTATCAGTGATAAAGATAATTGAGTTATCAGTGAGTCAACGGGACGAGTCGCTCCATTATTACTGCTGGTATTGGGTCATGCTAACATTTCAAAGTTCACCGTATGTTTGTTGACAGCTTTTGAACCGGCAGCCGCTGAGACACTTGTCGTGTTATCTTTTATTTTTATTGTTGTTTGGTTGCTTTTTTTGTGATTTTTATTTCCAGCAGGTGGCGCTCAAAGCTCCTTTATGTTTGTTTGAAACAAACAAACAGAACATTTTAAAATGTCAAAATGTAGAGAGAATTGTTGTGCTTTCTCAGTTATTTGTTTGTTGACTCGCACGTCGCAAAAATGACAATAAAAGTTCAGTTTTAAAAAGTATGAAATATAAAGTGTCTGAACAAATTAAAAAAACTCCCAAATATGCTAGAAACTGAGAAAAGACAACAACAACAAAACAAACAAACAAAAAAAAAAAGAGCTCAAATGGACAGTTAACGATATAAAATTAACCTTAAATAAAACATTTAAAAATACTCCACATTTTCAACAAAGTGGAAATTAGGCAGAAACTCAAAGTCATGAAGAATCCAAATCAAGAATTTCTGTTTGTCTTTTTAGGAAATTGATGCCAGATCATGAAATAGTTTTTCTATTTACCTGATAACTGTGTTCAAAATATCTATTTACAGCTAAATAACAGCTACATTATACAAAATATATTTTTTGAATCACTGACCAAAAGACTCATTTATTTATTTATTTAAAAAAATAAATAAATCCTATAAAGAGAAACAAAATCTTAATCATTTTTATAAAATCCAGAGTCCTGAAATGACACCGTCTCATTTCCAGGCTCCCGTTGCAGCGGATATATTAACTCAGAGTGACGCAACGCTTCATTTCAGCAGCCACCCAAGAACATTATGCTCCAAAACACAATCTATTTAATACAAAATGACACCGTTTGTGCCATCAGGGGATTTCAGCAGGTCTCCAAACCAGGAGCGTTGTCATTTTGCATTAAAGGGACACAAGGTGAGCCGGAGCACGGCGGCGTGAGGACAGGGCTGCACGGCCGGTTACAACTTTAACACTTATTAATATCAGCTTATGTAAACTATTTAACAAACTATCTTTGTTACTAATCACTTCCTGTTTCGTGCTTTCTCGGCTCCAGTTATATCAGTAGTTAGTTCATTATTAAATATTAGAAATGATGCTCTGAAATGCAGAAATGTTATTGTAGCTTTAGAAAAATGACATAATTTACTCACGGGACAAGAGAAAGCCTGAATTCATATCATTTACAGCCAAATCTGTCCGTCAGAAAACAACAAGGACTCATTCATAAATTACACTGTCGACACATAAAACACAGGAACACGCACTCCCACAGTTTACAAGGAATGATAACACAAATGCAAATAAAGAGACTGGTATAAAAGCCCTGATAGGAGTGTTTGGATTCCCAGCGTTCTCCGACCACCTCAGACTCGTGTCCACAGAAATGATTACGGTTTTATGACGTGTAAAGATCAGGCTTGAAACTCCGTGAACGGATCCGTCTGCAGCGGCTCGGCGGGTGATCGACTGATCGATCGCTGTAATTAATCAGAGACACCCGAGAACAACAACAGCTGCAGGAAATATGACTCTCGTCTGTTGGGAACAAAGATTAAAAAAAAAAAAGTAAAATACTGTGACTTTAGAGGTCGGTGGTTGGATTAATCAACAAAATGTCGGCCGGTTTCTTTTCACCACATACGGCGCTTTTCTGAGGCCTGGAATCTAAATCATGACGGATTATTTTCAGACGGACCTCCAGAAAACCAACAAGAAGGAGCGACTTCAGTGAGTGACATCATGATGACTCGTGGAATAAAAATGAACTGACTTTGCATTTAATGAGGGAAGTTAAATGGGAGCCTAGTGGCCATCGGTGGTATTGCACGTCATGGCGCTTCTGCGTTGACCTCACTTGTCAGACTTGGAAGCTGTACGTCTGCTTTTATATGCAGTCTGTGGTCAGATCAAGTCACGACTTCTCACCACGACTTGGCAGAAGTCATGTTTAGTCCGTCACATTTCTTCATGTATGTTTTTAGCAGCTGCTCCCGACAAAGCTGCGATCAAAATGTCCGTTCAGGTGGTTATTTTCTGCCTTTACCTTCAGTCAGACTAAAAAAAAACAAAATTAAAAAAAAGGAAACTTTGAATAATTTATGTAAAACAAGTATTTTGGAAAGCTGCATGGAGCTTGGTGAGTTTCCTGAGACTTGACGTTTTCCTGAATCTCTACACCAGAGGTGGAGAGTGTAAAGTTAGACAGCAGATCACAATAAACCCGACTTATTCTGTAACTCTAGTCGCATTCATTTGAAGGACTTTGTCGAATCAGCAGGTCGCGGTATCAAATAATAAACCCTCCGAGCCTTCTCAACGCCACCATCTCATGTCCAAACTTCTGTTCCTCCTTTTTTTTCCCTATTTTCCTCCGTGCGTCCGTCTTTCTGAGTGAATAAAGTCTCCGTCTGTCTCCCCGACGAAGCAGCGAACAGTAATCAGCTTCTGCTCATGAGTTCACTGGTGTTTCCAGTAAATATCAGGCCGCTGTGACACATCAGCTCTCACTGTCTGTGACAGTCATTCCCTTTCCTGGAAGCAGACGGCCTGTAAAATAAAAAAAATTAAAAAACCCGGACTGTCTTTCTGCCTGGTTAGATTTCACAGACAAACCAAACTTTGTTTTTTTAATAAAGCGGCTTGTTATTGCCCTCATTATGCCGTAGTCGTCTGGTTAATCTGTTTTCAGGGAGTCCGCTGTGCTCTCCGGATTGTGCCGAGTCAGCCTTTACCAGCGACGGACTTTAATGGAGTCAGCACTACTCGTCTATTAATTATAGCTGACTGATAATTTTCCTGTTTTGTTCTTTTTTATTTTACAACACACAGTAAATTGCAAATAAAGCAGTCAGTGTTGTTTTTCTGTTTGGTTATTGTTGATATGCAAGTTGCTCACAAAAAAAAATATCATAAGGGAAACTTTACTTTTTTTTACTCGTCCTGTTAAAATTCAACCTTTTATTTATTTCGAAGCACCTTTAAGTTAAGTTAAGTTAAGTTAAGTTAAGTTAAGTTAAGGTTGTCACGTTACTCGAAATTCAAACACTCTTTGAAAGTAATTAACATTCGAACTTTAATGACGTGTTCGAATTTGACATTTCCAGTCTGTTTAAGCAACAAACTGTTTGAAGTAGTTTGTCTCGTCATCCCTTAGAGGGCGCTCTAACAATTCACCATCAGCTTGACCTATTGATCATGTTTGACCGTATATAATCATTAGATGTTGAAAATGGAGGACACTTTTCATTTGAACGTATTCGTGTCATTCGATATTCGTTCAGATGTAATATTTAGAAAAAGTGACAGTGTTGTGCATTTTAATATGTCGTGAGTTTGTAGGGCTTTGTGACACTTCCTGGTCAAATAAAAAAGAATAAAATAAGTAACAGCCAATAAGAGCAAGAGAAGAGTTCAAAAGCTACAAGAACCAAATGGTAGAAAAACAGAATAGTGTGATGGCACATTTAAACCAGGATTCCTCAGAGCTCCCCATCAACATCCTCTTGATCATCTTTAAATCCTACAAAAGTCAAATTGGACTCAAACTTCTGTTTCTAACATGCCGGCACTTACAGCCAACAATTTAAAAACAAATAAGAAATAAATGTCCTGTTGGTCATTTAAAAACGTCGAATTCAGCATTAAACCAGGAGGGATGTATAGCGGGGACGTGTCGCCTGTAGCGTGAGGCGGAGGGAGAGAAGAAGAATGTGGCAGCAAGTGTGGCTTTTGTAGGTCACCCCAAACAAAGCATAAGGGAACGAACTAAACACACACACACACACACACACACCACACACACCAACACACACACCCACACACACCACACACACACCACACACACAAGCATACATACACCACAAGCTGGCAGAGCACTCTGAACTCTCCGAGACTAATCTACAACCATCCCATTAGGAAAACACACACCACACACACACACACACACACACACACACACACACACACAGGTGCACACATTCAGGCCCCCATGTTTCTCTCTCACTTTTCCTCCGAACACACACACACACACACACACACACACACTTACAGACGACGAGATCAAGAAAGAGTTCACACGAACAGAAAGGCCTGTGGTATTTGTTGGCCTCAAGTGGGTCATACGCACACACACTCACACACACACCACACACACACACACTCACTCACACTCACTCTCACACTCTCACTCACACTCACACACACACACACTCACTCTCTCACACACACACACACACACACACACACACACACTCACACTCACTCACTCACTCACACACACACACACACACACACACACACACACACACTCACACTCACTCACTCACACACACACACACACACACACACACACACAGGACAAATAATCATGCAGCTTTCATCTTCCGAGGCAGGAAATGCTGCTTTTAAGCTGTGTGTGCTTGAGTTAAAAGACGAGTTCAAACACACAGATTTCCCTCACATCAAAAAATGTTTGGAAGTGTTACAGATGTTTAAATGTGCACAAAAAACACACACACACACACACACACACACACACACACACACACACACACACACACCACACACACACACACACACACACACACACAAAAAATCTCTTTTCTGCAACGTAAACAGCATGAAGTCTTGTTTGTGAGCGCGTGAGAACGTCCATAACTTTAACACGTTCCTGCTCTCCTTACATACCAGTAAATCAGCTTTAAAACAAAACAGTCTCAGTGCTCCAGAAACTACAAACATGGCTGAGATTTGACAAATCCTGAAGGAATCCAAACAACAACAGTGGAAAGATTTGTGTCTCGCACACAAGCACAAGCGAGACGGACGAGGAAGGAGAGACATGAGAGAGAGGACGGAAATGAGGAAGACAGGAAAAAAATTATGAGAAACAAATTAATCAGAAATTATTTAGAAAATAGCGGAAGGAAGAAAATAAAATTTAAGAAAGAGGGAATAAAGGAAGAGAAGAAAGAAAAGCAGGAGTTGTTCTCGACACGCCGGACCGCCATCGTCTCGCAGAGAAGAAGAAAAGAACAAGAGGAAGAAGACAGAGATGTCTGACAGGCGAGAAAAAATGGGGGGAGGAAGGCTAGAAAGAGGCCGCAGTGGGAGGGAGTGATTAATGAAGGAGGGAGGAGGAGAGAAAGAAGAAGACATTCTAGTCTGTCCTTCTATTGTGGAGAAACAGGAGGAGAGGACGAGGAAGGAAAACAAAATAAAAGACGCTCAAAATTACAAATAAAAGAAATTCCTCGCATGCAGATTCCGGCATAAATCTTTTTCCGCTTTCTCTTGCTTTCTTTTGCGAGGTCAAAGGTTACGAGCACAAACATCACACACATCTGTGTTCAATATTACACTCGGAGTTGGTCATGTGTCGTGCCGCACCTCAACTGGAAGATAAATCAAGTGATGTTTTCTTGTTTTAGCGACGTTGTTTCTGTCTTCTGTCCGTTTCCCCGTCGACATGGACATGTGGATGTTTGTGTTACGGAGGGAGGGTGGGGGGGGGGGGGTCATCTTAGCAGACATACAGTCAAAAACAATAAAGTAGTCAAATGAAAAATAACTCCACAAACATTTTTCAAGTTTAAAAAAAAAAAAAAAAAAAAAAATCCTTTTGGGTTTGAAGAGACTATATCTGGAGAACCTTCGTGTTTTCAGACCGGACACTTTTAGGTTGGCTAACAAAACACTCCCGTCTCAACGGGACCCTCCACAAGGTTTATTTTGAGGTCACGAGCCTCATGTTGAGAATCACAACTAGCCATTTCCAGCAGAACGTAAACAGTTTGTTATTATTCTATGACGAGACATCTAATTCTCATTTTAGAAAAGACTGTTTGAAATAAGAAAAATATCAGAGGTGGACTAAAATGGAATAAAAGTAAATGTAGACGGTTTTATTTTGGCTATGAACCAGTGAGATCTGTAGATGTCAGGATGCTTCAGGGTTCAATTTAGAAACTTTCTGAAGAAATAGAAAAAGGCTTGTTTAAACTGGCGTTCCTCAGGGCTCCTTATTAGGACACCTATTAACTGAGCTCTGGCCTGTTTTTGCTCAAAATTTCTAGTTAAATTCATGAGGCTGCTCCGTTTTCTGCTTGAACTTGAAGCCCTGTGTCAAGTTAAGTCTGAACTTAACCTAAAGCAACAACCAATGTAAATATCATATGATTCCTGTTGTTCTGGGTTTTGTACCCTCATGGTTGAAATGCACTTATTGTAAGTCGCTTTGGATAAAAGCGTCAGATAAATGAAATGTCATGTAATGTAATCATAGAAAAACAGAATAATCTGATGTATCCTTTGGCTAATGTAAACCAGGATTCCTCCTCAGGGTTGTTTAATGGTTTTAAATGAGAAACATTTTGTTTCTCCCCAAAGGTTTCTCTGAAGTTACAACTTGAGGCTATTTTAAACTTGGATGTTCAAATGGTCTTAAAGTTCTGTACCAAATACACAACAGCTCCAAGCCACAGTGTTTTAAACCGGGTTTCTCAGGCCTCCTCAAGTTTCTCTTTGCAGTACAATCTGGTACATTTTAAACTTAGTTTCCAATTAAACTCTGAAATCAAATGTCAACTTAAGTCCAATGTCCTTTTAAAGTCAACTGCCAATACGCTTTATCTTTAAATAACCCCCCCCCAAAAAGACAGATTGTGCCTCATGGATTCCCAAAACAGATGAGAAAGTAGTTTTTTTCCGTCAGGGAACCCACGAAGAAGACATCTTAATTTAGAAATCTTTTAGACTCAGTCTAGTGTCAGACTGGATTTAAAGGCCCGCTTAAACTAAACAAACACCAACCAATGAAGAAACAAAAACAGGAAGTCAAACTAGTGTCTGTAAAAGAAAATGTCCATACTAACTGATGAAATTGAGCTTTTGGAGAAATAAACTGCCTGATTTTAACACCTGTGACTTGTTTGATTTGGTTTTCCTGATGTTTATTGAGAAATTAATTTCGACATGAAACTGCTCAAACTGGTGTTTCTGTTCAAACGCAGATATATTTTGTTTTCAAGTCGAGGTTTAACTTCTGTTTAAACTTTAAACTCAGCTGCAGCAAATAAACCAACAGAGAGAATAAAAGAAAAAGAAAGAATCAGTGAGGATCCAGTCTCCTGAATGTCTTCTTGACTATCTGTCTATCCATCTATCCGTCTATCAGTGTCTGTGTAGCGGTATTGTTGGTGTTAACACAACCTCAGACGGACTGATAATAGAGCAGCTGGAGCATGAAATCACATAGAAAGAAAGAGAGAGAGTGAGAAAGACGGATAGAAAGAGACGAGAGAGAGAGCGACACCGATAAGGAAAGAGAGGGACGAAACAGAGAATGACATCCGAGGACAGGGAGGGAAACTGAAAAGGTAGAAGAGAGTAAAAATATAAAAGAATAAAATAAAAAGATGAGTAAAAAGAGAGGAGGGGGGAGGAGGGGGGGTGTGCTGGCATGGGCGAGAGAGAATGACACAGGGTCACTATGAGAGAGGGAGAGAGGGCGAGCAAGATGGGGGGGGAGGAGACACCCAGAGAGAAAGAAACAGACACCAAATTCATTGTTTTCATTGTCTAATTCGAACCACAGAGATGGAGGAAGGGAGAAACATGAGACGGGTCGACCGAGATTCACAGGAACACTCTTCCTACGGCAGGCTGGAGTTTACAGATGAACATGTAGAAGTAGAAAAGTTTAAAAGAAAGTTAGCTGGTCCCACTGATTTTCAACTTCTTTTTTTTCCTCGTCGTGGTGTTTACTCACTCAGCTGATCCAATTAGAACCACTTACTACTGCAACCGCCGTGTAAACAACCCTAACCAGCTTATCTTGGTGCATTTCAAGAGTCAGTCCAAACAAAAGCTGCATTTTAAGCTTGAAACACTTCAAACTATGAAGGACACTGATAAATAAAATAAAAAAGACAAGTTCATGTAAACACAGAAGTTCTGCATTTGGTATAAAGTCCGATCAGAGTCCTATAAATAAACCAGCATTTAAAACAAATGACGTTCATGAAGCCGCGGTGAAGTTTGACAACGCGACGTACCGAGCTGGATGAGAGCCGATACGATTGGTTGGCGCTTAATGATCAATTTGATCGTCAGATTTTCCAGTAAGAACGGGAAAAAATGACCAAGTCTCGTTAGTTTTTGGTGTTTGTGATGCAGGTTTTAGATTTTGGAGAATCGATGTGACAAAACGAACGAGTCCAAGACGTCATCATTTTTCTACCTCAACACATGGAAACTTTGGAAAACAAAAATGTGTACTTGTTTGAAGGCAAAGTGCACAAAACACAACTTTTTACTGACCATTAACTGTAAAAAATAATAAACAGATTTAGATGCTTAATTGATTTATTGATGCTTATTGACCAACATAAACATCGTAATTATGACACCTTTAAAAATAGAAAATAAAACCTCCATTTGTGGTTATTTTATTGGTGCGCGTGTTGTCACGGTGTTGTCTTGTTATGCTGCGTGAGTATCTACAGACAGGTGCTACAAACTATCTGAGGCTATAAATGCAGAGGTGGCTGACGAGAACTCGTTCCTATAAAATCTCTATAATACAAACATGATGAATGTGGATTCTGCTCCAGAAGTGGTTTTCAAAATTAATGTTTTGTTTTGCACCGTGAAAAGTGTCTGCCACCGGAATCTCTTTAGAGCCATATTTCAAGTCTGCAGAGGGATGATGTGCATTTAAACACAAATAACGAGCACTGGAGGATGAACTTCTAGTCTTTTTGTTTTTCACAATTTAACATTATTTTACACGACATGTGACTGATCGATGGTCTCTTGTAAAACGCAGCAGTTTGACCCGACAGCAGTCTACAGGCTCCAGTTTCCTGATGACCACTGTGTGCCTGAATCCAAACTAAATTTACCCACTGTAAGAAGAAGAAAAAAAAAAAGCTCCTGATATAGGCTGCATAAACACACATGACCTTTATTTCTGCTCTGAGTGCACTGACTCTTTTTAAGAATGGTGCTGTATTTATCCAGGAAAATGTTTCAAGAGCATGTTTACACTCATTTTTAACGACTTCCTGTTGCACATTCTCACACTCCCTCACTGTACAGTGTTGTGCTGCAGCGCGGCAGACCGGCCGGCACGTTGGGAGGTCAGAGAATCGCCCAATGGCACACGGGTGATCCGTATTAAGGAAGCGGGAGGAAGTCTTTAATATTTGTTGTCCTTCCAGATGCTCTGCTTTATATCCATATACAGTATGATTCCTGATAATCAACTGCCATTCATTCTCAAGATAAAAAACACAGAAATCCCTCTTATCTCTGAAACGGTTTAAAATTAACGATGACCAGCTTCCTGTGAGCCACTTCTCAGCAAAAACACTTTTAAATATAAAAAGCAACAACAAGGTTCAGAAGTAGTCAACAAGAAATCATAAAAGCACTGTAGCTAGAGTCCATACTACACCGTACCAAAACTGTAACCATAGAAACAACTGTAGCTAAAGTCCATATTACACCGTTCCAAAACTGTAACCATAGAAACAACTGTAGCTAAAGTCCATACTACACCGTTCCAAAACTGTAACCATAGAAACAACTGTAGCTAAAGTCCATATTACACCGTACCAAAACTGTAACCATAGAAACAACTGTAACTGGAGTCCATAGTACACTGTACCAAAACTGTAACCATAGAAACAACTGTAGCTATAGTCCATACTACACCGTACCAAAACTGTAACCATAGAAACAACTGTTGCTATAGTCCATACTACACTGTACCAAAACAATAACCATAGACATGACTATAATAGGTGTCGATGCTACACTTCATTAAAACTGTAACCATAGAAATGACTGTATCTAAAATCCATACTACACTGTATCAAAATTGTAGCTATTGAAAAAAATTGTGGCCAGACAGCTTTTTTAAATGTGTAAAAAAACCTGTCTACACAGATACGACTGTAGCCATGTCCATGGAACACTATGGGATCTGTTACCATGGAAACAAGTAGAGTCCATGCTACACTGTATTTACAATGTCCACACGTATTGATGTATAATCTTTCTATTTTGGACAAACAAACCAAGACATCTAAATGTGCCGCCAAGCATTCTGGGAACTTTCAACGGGCAGATTTGCCAGTTTTCTGACATGTCATGAGCCAAACATATAAACGACCGACTTAGGAAATAATCATTAATTGATGGTGAAAATATTAGTTACACTGTTATTACTGTTATTTTTAGGCTGTAACCAACTAACTGGTGCGTAAAGATAATGTTTAGTTGTGTCAGAACTATACGGATGCAAATTAGCTGTGGAGCTAAAACATCATGAATACATGTATATTATTAAAAAGGTATCCAATGGACTTCTCCTATCAAAGTTATCAGAAAAAACAGTTAATTGTGGCGACATTGTAAACCCAAGTTTACCGACTTTACTTGCACATTGCTGCATCTCTGTGAAAACATGAAGCCTTCAGCGGGATGTGATTGACACGTGTGCATCCTTTAACATGTGCAGCAGTTACAAACCGACCAGGTACCTATTCACGTAAACACGTATGAACCCAAAGACAAACGACAGTTGAGGATATGTTAATTTTTTTCAAAAACCAAAAATCTGTAACAGAATAATTAAAAGATCTAATTTCATTAAAAATCAATACAAGTATTAAAGTCAAATTCAGATTCTGGGTGTCTTTTACAAACAAACACACACCTTTCTCTCTCTCTCTCACTCTCACTCACAGATAGTAGTTGTTGCTTACATAGACGCTCTCTCCGTCCTGTAAACTGCAATAAACCCAAACACACACACACAGACACACCGTAAATCTCACCATAATACGCCCGCCGAGTGTACGTGTGTGTGTGTGTGTGTGTGTGTGTGTGTGTGTGTGTGTGTGTGTGTGTGTGTGTGTTTATAGGTGTTGTAAATTTGGCTGCCGGCGTTGTTTTTATCAGCATATTCGCAAGCTGTTTAGCCAACGGTGCAGATGTCACTGTTACGACCACACACACACACACACACACACACACACACACACACACACACACACACACACACACACACACACACACACACACACACACACACACACACACACACACACACCGAGCAGTACACACATAAAGAAGTTGCAGAGAGAGAGAAACATGTTCACACACACACACACACACACACACACACACACACACACACACACACTACCAGGTGAATTTAGATAGGATTATACACACATACTGCACACTGTATAAACAGTGTCAAATGCCCTGTGTGTGTGTGTGTGTGTGTGTGTGTGTGTGTGTGTGTGTGTGTGTGTGTGTGTGTGTGTGTGTGTGTGTGTAGGTCACACCCATGCAAGCCTGCCCACCATTTGCATCTGCCTGCGTAAGCCCGTATCGTGTATTTTTTTTTTTCTTGGGGATTTTAAACGTATGCGTGCTCGGTGTGCACGCATGCAAGTGTGTGAAGGTCAGCGCAAGAGTGTGTGTGTGTGTTGTGTTTCAGTGTGTGTGTGAGTGTTATTTGATTAATGCTGAGAACCGTGGAGTGTTTAGAAAGAGGTCGCGACCTTTCAGCTTCCATTCAATCAGACGGGAGCGAGAGAATACCTCTATCCTTTTTTCCTTTTCTTTTTTTTCTTCTGGCTGTTTTCTGGCCCCTTGAGGATCTGATAAACCTGAGTCAGCAACACACGGGCGCACACACACCAAATGCTAATAAAGCGAGCTCCTTAGTTACCTGAGGTGCAGCGACCACCCTTCCACTGTGTGGACACCTCGGTTGTTTTGGTCCGGCGGTGTTTTTCAGGGTTTGGGCCCCTGTGGACGTTTAATTTGAGGTCGTCTTGACAAACGTGGCAACACCTTCGGTCGTCATATTAAAAACAGCGGTCGTAGATCGTACTGAGACACGTCTACAGATCCAGACGGGATCCAGGTAGTGTCTGAAATTTCAGATTAAATTCTCACTCAGGTTGAGTGCTGCTGCGGCTTTTCATTCTGCCTTTGAGTGTCCAAGTTCAGCCATCATCTTATAAACTATTACAGCCCTTAGTAGCAAAACCTCCATCAGAATAAACCAGCTGGACCTAAAGGTTTAGAGACTGCTCCTGTTGCGTGTGAACGTTGTGCAGCACCGTGACGTGAGGGGAAGCTCGGACCTTTGTGAGTAAGTATTCCAAGTTGTGTGATGTTAGGGAAGTGTTACAGCCCATCTGGTGTCTCCGGACCTCGTCGCTTCATCGCCGGAGACTTTCTGAAGCATTTCAAGGGTCTCTGTCGACCATTTCTCAGAGTTTGACCCCAAATTTGATGTCTGTGATCTTTAGGCCGTCTGGCAGCACCGCTTTAAAAACAGCCCTGATTCTGTGGTGGAAATCACCTGCATGGGCTCAGGAACACTTGGCTGTAAGCAGGCATGCTAAAGATTTTCTGTTCCTCAAAATTTGACTCAAAATCTGCTGTTTCTCTGCTCCAGTTTCAGGTCCACGGTAGAAATCACTAATGTTCAGGTACCAGCGGTCACGTTAACGTGAGGAACTCAGCGATGACGTTGATGAGGAGACGACTCTGAATACGTCGTCGTGGAGGTTGTTGCTTCCTGCTGCATCACCGTATTTCTCTCCGTCTCTGAACTTTTTCATCAACCCTCGTAAAACAATAGTGGTCGTTTCACGAGGCAAAGACAGATTTCTTTGGTTTGGAGGACTTGTTGCCCCGCAAGCAAACTAAACTCTTCCCAGTTCAGGACTAGAAGAACTTGCATCAAAGACCTCGGGATAAACAGGAAGGCCGATTGCAAGTCCAGCGATTAGTCACGGCCCTCCTTCATTCAACTCGTTAACTTTCACACAAAGCAAGACAACGTCGTCATGCAACATATTGTAGCGTCATAAATCATCAAAACCGATTGATCCATTCCTCAAACCAGCCCTCTCAGATTATATTCTAATCATCTCGTTGGCGGCCTTCTTCTTTTGTACTCTGGTGGTTGAATGGAGGTAAATCACTGCAAAAAGATCTGGTGGACGAGCTTTCCACGTCAGCGGCGCTCGTTACAGAAGCAGGTTATTAAAACTAGACGTCTCGCTTGCCGGCGTAACGCTCGGGTGTCCACATACTTTTGGCCACGTCGTCGTGCGGCTCTCTCTTTTATCTACCGATCTGAGTCAACACTTTCTTTCTTTTCTTTCTTTTTTTTTCCTGTCTTTCTCCCATGTCATCTCTTTCCCTTCCTCCCCCTCCTCCTCCTCCTCTTCCTCCTCCTCTTCCTCCCCTCCACTATCTGTTAATTTGCTCTCTATCGCTCTCTCCTCTCTTTGAACCTCTCCTTTAGCCCCTGCGGCCCCAGCCAATTACACACTGTTTGTCCACCCGTTTTCAATAAAACACTGCTTCCCTCCCTCCATTCCTCCCCCACCGTTTTTCCTCCTTTCCCCCCTCTGTCCACCCCCGACTGCTTCCGTCCACTCCCGTCTTCCCTCTCCTCCCTCCCTCCCTCCGTTCTCTTTTTTCATTTTTAATTAACTTCTTTTGTAACTTGCAAGCGACCCCCCCCTCCCCCCATCCCCTCTCTCTTTCAACATGCCTCTTGCACTCCCACACTCGCTCCGTCTTTCTCACAAACACTCATCTTGTGTGAAACTCGGCTTCGTAGGAGCACACAAACACGCATGTAAATGGAGGTTAAACATGCTATTTACATATCAATTACAGGCAGACACCGAATCAATGATTAATACCGGGCCCAGATTAGAGCCGGGCCCGCTGGCTTCACCGCTATCTGCTGCTGGTTAACTGCTGTCTGACAAATTAAAGATTTAATACATTTGATTGAGATTTGAAGTTTTTTTTTTTAACTTTTTTTTTATTAAAAGCAAATATATTTTGATTACTTTCAGGCCTCGAATCAGTGACTTGTGTCAGTTTGTATTTGCAGCTAAACTGCTATCTGCCGGAAAGCTGGTGTGTCAAATGTGTTTAAGAGTTTATACTTTTGATTAAGATTTGAATCAGGTTAACGGTCTTCAAGCGATTGAATCATTTCAGATTAATTTCAGTCTTCGTTCATTTCAGAAAACCTAAATCTAAAGTTTTAAGTTTTTGTAAAGAATATATTTTAACTTAATGAGATGAATTGTTGAACTAATGGTTGAATTCATTTGGATCTATTATATAAGTATTTAACTTGCAAAGAGCTTGATGCATTTTGATATAAGTTTATATTACTCATTTTAGACCAGGATTTCTAAAAAGAATATTAAAAATGAAATGAGCCCGTGACATTTCCTGAGGTCAACCATCAGTCTGCGAGCTTAGCTGCTACCTGCTCTGAATAATGTGAAATTTAATAACAGTTTAAGAAAACGTCTTATGTCAGAATTTAAATTGTTCACATATTTGAATAAATCTTACTTATTTAAGTTCTTAAAACCATCACTGTTTGCAATCTGGATTAGCCATGAGCCTGCTAGCTAAACTTCTACCTGAAAGACAACCAGAGTAACTTTGAAAGTTTAAATAAAGCAACAAAGTGGTCAAACGCATTTCTGAAACCAGTATAAACTGGCCACCGTCATAATTAAACGCCCGTTAATGAATGAACAGTGTTGGTTTATGTGGGACTGGTCTATATTTCACTCTGCTTTCATGTTACAGTTTGTGGTTTAATTGGTTTGACTGGGCTTTTATGTCGGGTTGCAGTATGTGATTTTACTGGCTTTAGCTGCAGTTTATTTTCACTTTACTTTACTATTTCTCCTGCCGGCGATACACGTGTTTATTTTGTGGACTTTGATTTGAAGTATCCCGAAGCCTGATATCATTTTAAAAGTAGGACTGACATTTATCATGATGCTTGTTTTGTTTCTTTGTTATTCTGTAATTTACATCTTCTGATGATGAGTGATGAAGAATTGTCTAAAAGTGCAAAAACAAGGTGTTTAAATTATAAACTGCTGATTCACAGTTATGTCAAGTTTGAATCTGTTTTTATTGCGTAGGGTTTCTTCTTTTTTCTAATGTTATTTTTCCGACAAACATAACGATTCACTTTTAATAATCTCACTAAAATTAAGAAAAATCTGAAATAACAAGATGTTCAGAATCAGAGAGAAGACATAGTTGTCTTTGTAAATATTAACAAAATGTATAAAAGTTGAACATGTGAGAGAAAAATTCTGAAATAAACAGCATCTTTCCACTTTTTTCAAGAAAAATCCGATCACAATCCTCCTTTCATTCACCGCTCGGTTGGTTTCGCTCTGCCTGTCCTTCTGCCTCTTTTTAAAAGGCAGAGTGGGATGATTTATGGGTGACACCAATATGTCAAAGATTCAAGCGGGAGGTGAAAAGAGAGAAAGAAAAGAAAAGTAGATTCAAGAAAAAAGAAGAAAAAAAAAAAAAAGGAAACAGAAAGTGGAAAAAAAGAAGCGAGAGGAAAAGAAAACGAAAGACACGAAGATGTTGCACAAACTGAGGCCAGTTGCATTGACACAAGCATGGACACCCACCACACACACACACACACACACACCCCCACACACACACACCACACACACACACACACGCACACACACCCACCACACACACACACACACACACACACACCACACACACACACACACACACACACACACACACACACACACACCCCCACACACACACACACACACACACACACACACACACACACACACACACACCCACCCCACACACACACACACACACACACACACACACACACACACACACACACACACACACACCACACACACACACACAGCATCGAGGCTTTTTCTTTTTTTTTTGACAGCAACGCATGTATTGTTGCATTGTTTCCTTTGAGTAGAAAATTACAGTGGACCGGATCGCTTCAATGACAAGCTATCAAAACGACAGCATGTCTGCCTGCGCACACACACACACACACACACACACACACACACACACACAGAGTATGCAGCAGGCAAATACATATATAGACGAGTTAACATGCAAACAAACTTACACACACATGAGTTGAGCTGCTAGTGGATGACAAGCTCATAGCTGCAAAAACAATGTTTCAACATATTCACACGAGGACACAAATCCCCCTGCTGCAAACCACGGAGGCATTTCGTCGTAAAATAATGAATAAAACTGGATGAAAAGAAGTCAGTTTTATGTTAATGTGCAGGTGCTGCTGAGTTTAAAGAGTCCGTATGAAGCCGGTTCAAAATAATGTCCCTGATTTTTGTTGCAGAATTCACAGCTGATCAGAAAACGTGTTACTAATAGCAAAGAAAAGAAGATTGTCCCACTGAGAGCTCCTGCATTAAGGATATTTTGTTGAATTATTACCGTATAGGGCAACAAAATAAAAAAAAATTTAAAAAAATGAAGTACAATAGAAGAAGTAAAATGCTAATGTCCAATAAAACAGGGAGGTGAGGTGGGCAGGAAGGAGCAGGTTTAATGATCAGCTCTTTATAGTTCAGTGAAGTCGTGGTTAGACACCAACACTGGTAATACACCCGTCAGTCCACTGGAGATGTATTACACGCTTTGTTGTGAGTTAAATAATCTTGTGTCATTTGATTTCACTTCATTTAAGGAGTTACTGCGTATTTATAGTCACAGACAGAAGAAAGATTTCCTCACAATTGTTGTGAAAAACCAAAAAGATATCAAACATTTTTGGTAATTCCGAAAAAGCAGAAGGGAGCTGAAGTTTTTAAATGTTTATTGTCCAGGTTTTAAGTGGTCTAAATTTAAAGGGAAAGAAAAAGCTTTTCAAATGCACACGTGACACTTCAACTCTACTTTAAAACTTGTGTTCCAAAGTGCAGTCATCATCAAGTCTTCAGACCTTTGAGACTTTTTAAAAATCGAAAAAACACAGAAGAGAGTTTCTGAGCAGTTTCCGAAAGAATCACTTAAAGAGCAGAACTTCAGTCGTCTGTTGACCGAAGCAGGAGAAAGTATTTAATTATGTGTCAAATCCAAAGGATTCAGACTCTTAAACTGCTAAAGTTCAGGTAAAGACTTCATCCCTTCGTGAAGAGAGAAGAAAAAAAAAGAAAAGAAAAGAAAAAGTCTAATCTTGACGATTAAGTTGTCAAATTCCAAACTTTATTTGGTGAACGTCGTTTGTTATAACTTCATCTTCTTGTCCAGAATCTCTTTATATGCAAACAAAAGAAGAAACAACAGGAGTTTGGGAAGTTGGCACCAGACTGAAGCGCTAACGTGTTTGTTTGCTCACACACACACACAGAGACACACACACACACACACACACACACACACACACACACACACACACACACACACACACACACACACACACACACACACACACACACACACACACACACACACACACACCGGTAGAATGATGAGAACTTCGTCCTCCATAAACGTCTCAGTCAGTTTAACCACTGTTATTATTCTAATCATGATGACATGTTTTTAAATGGATTATTATACGTTTTCATTAATAACACGCTGTCTGGGAAGGATTTTTGATGCGCGGGTGGTGGTGACGAACACACACACACACACACACACACACACACACACACACACACACACACACACACACACACACACACACACACACACACACGTGCATGGCAATAAAAGCTTAAAACACAAAAAAGGCACACGCATACATACATGAATAAAAACAGGAAAAAGAAAAATGTGCAAATAATTTATGAAAAAGCAGCTTTCTTCATTTTTCTTTTTTGGGGGAGAACACACCCTCGCCTGCTCCTGACATGTTTTCACACTGCTAATTACAAATTACACAAAGTTTTTGCTAATAACACGCTGTCTGGTAAAGTTTCTGTATGACGAGGGCACTGGTGGGCCGCACACACACACACACACACACACACACACACACACACACACATACACACACATGCTCTTGTCATGTTTTTAATTGATTTCAGCTATAATTATTTTTGTAATAACACACTGACACACACACACACACACACACTTTAAAAATAGACAATAATTACATCCTGTTTTTATTAATAACATGTTGTCCTGTAGGACACACACACACACACACACACACACACACACACACACACACGCATCACCTGTCATCCCCCCGCTGCCCTCTCTTTACCCTCTCTCAGCTCCTCCTCTCTCTTCTCCTTTCATCTCCTTCTTCGCCTCTGACCTCCTCCTCATCCTCCTCCTCCTCCTCGTCTCTCTTTGATTTTGCAGTTTGCGCATGCCGCTCGCTCTAAACTGTAAATCTGTCGCCCGCTTTTCTTTTTCTTTCTGTCTTTTTTTCTCTCTCACACACACACACACACACACACACACACACACACACACACACACACACACACACACACACACACACCTCTGACAAGCTGTCACAATAAATAGAGAGATAAGACCAGGTGGAGGAAGAGGAGGGAGGAGAGGAGGGGTAAATGACAAGAAGATTGAATAAAGGGAACATCGGAGGGAGGACAAAGAAGAAGAGGAGGAGAGGATGAAGAGATGAAGCAGAACATGGACGACAGTAAGGAGAGGAGGAGGAGAATAGGAAGGAAAGAAGAAAAGGACAGGTGAGAATGGACAGAAAAGAAGGAAGAAGAGGAGGAGAAAACGAAGGGAGAGAGATGGGAGGGCGAACAAGGAAAGGGAGAATAAATAAGTGCAAAGAAAGAAGAGGAGGAACAGGAAGAGGGGAAAAAAAGAGGAGAAACGTGAGGCTGTAAGAAAGAAAGTGGAGCGTGGGGAGGTGGCAAAATATGACGAACAGATGGAGAGAAGAGGAAGAAGCTGAGGAGAGCAGGAGGAGGAGAGAGGAAGAGGAGGAGGAAAGACCGGAGAACAGAAATGAATCCGAGGGGAGGGTGGCAGTGAAGAAAAAGAAGAAGGAGAAAGAGAGGGGGAGGAAAAATAGGATTAAACTCAGCAAGAAGAGGAGAAATAGAGGAGGAAGAGGAGGAGTTGAGATGTGAGGGAGGGAGGGAGGGAGGGAGGGAGGGAGGGAGAGATTACCTGGTGAACGAGAGGAAAAGCTGTTGTGACACTCTCTAATGTGATTTCTAAACCAATCTGCTAAGTGCACCTAAGAGACTGTGAGTGTGTGTTGAAGTGTGTGTGTGTGTGTGTGTGTGTGTGTGTGTGTGTGTGTGTGTGTGTGTGTGTGTGTGTGTGTGTGTGTGTGTGTGTGTGTGTGTGTGTGTGTGTGTTTGCAGGCATCATATAATCTTGTTGCAGACAGCAGCCTCCCTCCCTCATCTCTCACCTCACCGTCCCTCCGTCCCTCCGTCCCTCCGTCCCTCCGTCGCCGGGACGTCCGCCCTGTTTTTACCGACGTCCATCTGGAACGTTTCAACACGTGAAACCTGAAAGTTTCTTAAAACGAGCTCAGAGTTTATTTGCGCTGCAGCAGGAAACGTCCATCGTTTAAAATCTGATTGAACAGAATTAAAACCAGATCGTTCAAACTTAATAAACAGACGATGGAACGAGTATTAACGCCACTGAATCACAACGTGACCCCACCTACACTGAGGCTCCGCCCCCTTTTAATTATCTGGCTACTTAAATATAAATAAATGACACCTGCAAGATAATGACAACATTTGTAAAAAGTTTCGTTGTGCTATGCGCCCGGTAGTTGTGTTTGTGCTGCTCGTTAGTGATTAATCGAGCGGTACGTTTCACCTCCGCCGGCGTTATTCAGGAGCGGAGAGGAAGCAGACGGTCGGCGGTGCAGCTGGCCAGATGTTCAACTGAGACACACGTTGGGTTCGTTGGCTCACTAAACAAAAAGGACGAAGACAACGAAATCTTTTCTAAAAAAACAAAACAAACAAACAAAAACAACTAATGTGTAGGTGTGGACGCTGCCCCCCCCCCCCTCCCGTCACCCCCATCAACCCCCCCCCTCCCCCCCACCTACCCCCCTTCCTCTAAAAAGTTGAAGCAGCCTTTGTGAAACATTATCTATTTCCCAACACACACACACACACAAGTTGACCTGCCTCTCCCCTCTTGCTGTTTTATTCAGTCCACACACACACACACACACACACACACACACACACACACACACACACACACACACACACACACACACACAGACAGACAAGATAGAGACACACACACACACACACACACACACACACACACACACACACACACGACATAGATAGAGACACACACACACACACACACACACACACACACACACACACAGACATAGATAGAGACACACACACACACACACACACACACACACACACACACACACACACACACACACACACACACACACACACACACAGAGAGAGAGGATCAGTTCTTTTCCATGGTGACAGAGGGTCATATTTCTTGCTTTGATCTTCACCTCTCTCCCTCTCTGTGATCCTCTTCTTTCTGTTTTCATCCAGGAAACACAGACAGCATCTTCCCTCCCTCCACCCTCCCTCTCCCCTCCCTCCCTCCCCCCCTACTCCCTCCCTCTCACCCAGGTCTGTAAGCAGAGCATGAAAACCGCCTCCTCGCCCACCGGAGACGCACAAACAGGCGCTCAGCCACCTAAACGTGATAAACATTAACCCGAACGCAGGAGAGGAAAAAAAACGTCCTCAAATGAGCAGCTTTCAACTTCTGTTTTAATAAATTATTACATTCAGATTCAACTCATTTACAACAGAAATGTTAACTGGGACCGTGAAGTCTCGGACATCATCGGGGAAGTGACCAAGATATCAAATCCTGCAGTCGAATATTAACTCGTAATGACTGGAGAACTCACTTAACCTCACCGAACCGTTTCCATCTTTCATTTAAAGTCGTTCAAACCTTCTTATTCCTCTCCGTCTGCACGTCTTAGCTTCGTCCATCTCTTTATTTAAGGTACATAACGTTGATAGCTGATTTATATTTCTGCACGTTTCCTTTTTTTTGGGCTCATGAAACATGCGATAAAACAGAACTATCAGCTCGCTCGAGCTAACGTCGACTTGTTTACGTTAAGTAGCGACAGCTCCAAACTTAGCGCGTGGAGTGTGCAGAGTCGGGTTGCAGCAGGTCGGGACAGCGTTTTCTACGATATGCAGAATTTTAACAAACCAAACAATGAACGAAGAAAATAATCAGCAGACAGAACAATATTAAAAAATAATCAGCTGCAGCTGGATACGAAACAGTTAAAAAAAGATCGAGCTATAAATTATACATTTTAGTCAACGTCCTTCATAGACGATGTCACATTAATCAATAAGACACGTTTTAAGGAACCAAATAAATAAACGGGGAGTAAAATCTCTCGGGTGAAGTTTACATCCAGGTTGTTCTTCAGCGCGGATCGATCTGATTAACGAGGCGGCGTCTGATTGGTCGGCGTCGGCCTGTTAACACGCACACGGTCACACTGCAGCCAGGTGACCTCAGCTCCCCGCCGGCCAACGCTTTAACCTTTATCAATTAACCAGCAGCACAAAGCGGGGCTGAAACCCGACACACACACACACACACACACACACACACACACACACACACACACACACACACACACACACACATGTAACCTGAGCCAGTGTGACAACTGATAGCTCTGTTTGTGCTTTCGAGACAGTCACACACACACACAGACACACACCTCAGCTGGAAGGCAAAACAACCGACCGCATTTCAGTGTGTGTGTGTGTGTGTGTGTGTGTGTGTGTGTGTGTGTGTGTGTGTGTGTGCGTGTGTGTGTGTGTCTGTGTGTCTGTGTGTGTGTGAGTGTTTTACAAACCACTGTGTTCCATTAAAAGAACTTAATGCGCCATGTAAAAGAATGAAAAACACTAAATTGATGAAAGGAGTTCATGCTGAGTTGTGTGTGTGTGTGTGTGTGTGTGTGTGTGTGTGTGTGTGTGCGAGACACTGCAACACTTCAACAAACCAAAACGACTTTTCTCCCCGTGTGTTACAGACAATGCGACCTCCATCATCGGTGTGTGTGTGTGTGTGTGTGTGTGTGTGTGTGTGTGTGTGTGTGTGTGTGTGTGTGTGTGTGTGTGTGTGTGTGTGTGTGTGTGTGTGTGTGTGTGTGTGTGTGTGTGTGTGTGTGTGTGTGTGTGTGTGTGTGTGTGTGTGCGTGCTCTAACAGCCTGTCGTGATAAGGAGAGCCCAGAATAACACTCCGACATCAGCAGCCCTCCCTACTGTCACTCACTATCGATTCCCACACACACACACACACACACACACACACACACACACACACACACACACACACACACACACACACACACACACACACACACACACACACAAAGCAAGGCGGCGACAAGGAGGCAGAAAACACTCCGTCTCTCCTGCTCAGTCCAGAACAGCTCGGTGGTTTGATGAAAATCATCTGCAGGATTCTTTCAGTAAAATAAAGTTCAGGAGAGAATCGAGCTTTCTCTACAAACACGGTGCAGTTTTCTGCTGTTTTAATTATTCCACAGTGACCAAATGACGAAGGAGGACACTGACGAAACATCCAAGCTTCGACACCAGAGCCTTTCGTTGCACGTCCAATCAGCTGCGATTAAATAAAAGCCCCAAAAAAACAAAAAAAGAAATCACACATTTCCAGCAAAATGAGAGTTAAGAACCCTGCATGCTTAAAAAAAACTTCTCACATCATCTAACAGCCGCTGACGACAGAAATGTTCATCGTTTTGCCTATAAAACAAAAAAAAAAGAAGCTAAAAACTGTTGCTGTGCTAAAATGTCTTGTTTTCTTCGACCAAAGTACAAAAAAATCTGGGGGAGGAGCAAGGGGTGGATCTGAGCAAGAACCTAAAAAAACGCTATGCCCCGCCCACCTACACTCGAAACCTGACTCCAACATATATAAAAATGGACGAAGTCTACGGATCTAAACAAAAAGTCAAGTCTATGTGGAAGTGAGTGTACTTTATTTTTTGGAGCCAGCCCCTGGTGGCCCTCAGTGGTATAACACTTAAAGGAACTGACTTCACTTTTCGGACCCAGAAACAACGTCCAGTTTTATAACCAACACAACCTCGGATCTGTCAATCAAATCAGACAAACCCCCAAAAAAGGCCTCAAACTGAGCCTGACTTGTAAACAAACAACAAACTCCTCTTCTTTACTTTACATCTACTTCTCCTCCTCTTATATCTTCTTCTATGGCTCCTCTTCCTCTTCCTCTTCCTCCGAGAGCGTGGGAGTCACTTAATGTACGAGTTTTGTTCACAAATACATTTTATAGTGTGTGTACATGTGTGTGTTTGTGTGTGTTTATAAGAAACAGACTTGTGCCAATAAGCTTCCTGAACCCACCAGACACAGTTAAAGGATTATTCCAACATTTGGTTTTTCCTGTAATACAAACATGCGTGTTGATTTTGCAACTAATAAACAAATCACATCAGTTGTTTGCTTTAGACAATCATCGAGGCCCTCGGAGTGAAATTAAAAGGTACATTCTGTATATTTTAACATCTACAAAGTGTTTTAAAGACCAGATTAAATCTAACCCAACACAGATGAAAGATTTCCTCCACAAACTGTTCAAATGTCACTGCATAAACAAACATCCCATAAAACACGCGTTGCACCTCGTTCCTCTCCTTCAGGGAACAGAAGTTACAGTCGTAACTTTGCATTTCATCTGAACGCACCGACGTTCACTGTGAGTGACTTTGTGAAGAAGTCCAGTTTAATGAGCTCGGTAGAAAACATAAAGGTTCCTTCGAGAGGAAGAGACGACGTCCGAATAACGTAAATACTAACTTCCACTCAGCCGCGGTTCAGCAGGTGTTATGGTGTTTGTTTTGAAAGATGAACTTCATGTCTCAAAAATCCTGACTGCTTGTTTATTTAATAACAGCATTCACTTTTTACTTTGAATACATTTAATATCCAAAACCTGCCTTTTACTTAAGTAAAGTAAATATCAGATATTTTAAGACTTTTACTTTCTAATTTGCAACTTTAACTTTTACTAACGTCGTATCTTGTTCAGATATTTGTACTTTTACTCACATGTTTTACTCACAGCTTCGGTTCTCATAAATGATCCTCCAGATAAACTGCGATGTGAGTTACAGATTTTTGTTTACGCATCACTTGTGTTTTTATTCTGGATGTATGTTTGCGTAGCCGACGTCGACCTTTCGAGCCCCACGGCGTCGTCTGTGAAGCGACTAAAACTGTGTAAAGACTTCAAAATCTAAACTACGTTCTTCCACCACAATGAAGAGAAAAATCCTAATGAATCAATTCTCTTCTTCTAGCAAAAAGAAAAACTGAAGTCGGATATTTACAGTCAAATCTGGCGCTTAAAGGTGAAGTTGTGCTTCTGCTTTGCTGTTTTTTGAAGTCCAGAGAAGCGAGTGACAACGTCTACATCAACATTTTAAACACAAGACTTTATATTTGTTTCCGTCTTTGTTCGTACACAAATGTTCCTTCTTTATTCCTGTCTGAGATGAAACACGATGTTTTAAAACCAACATGCTGCATTAAAAGAAACGGAGTCGTCCCCTTTTTCCCAAGCTGACACGCTGGATAACTCCATCTGAACTTCTGCGCTCATTTCAACGTCTGCAGGTCAAACAGTTGAAGTCATCCCTCTTAAAATAACTCGGATTTCATTTTCCAGCTTTGGAAGGAACGTGTGGGAACTTCGTGTCACTTCTTGAATGTTTGTGAGCTCCGAAAACGATATGAAGAGCACTTTA
>NW_027185405.1:1706153-1783653 GCF_022577435.1 Embiotoca jacksoni | reverse complement strand
AAGTGCATGTAGTGAAATATGGGAATCAAAGCATTCTAAGATCGTCTCTAGAAATGTTGTAGGAGTCACACGTGCAGCTAATATATTTAATTAACTGGTAAAAATATAGTGCAGCTGAGAACCTGAGCAGCCTGATTCTATCAGAAATATAAAGTAAAACTTTTCTGAGCTAAACTCACTGGACTGTCGGATGTTTGTGGGTTGTTGTTTTTGTTTTGTAAAGGTGAGAATAGCAAAAGTGCTGAAGGTGCACACCGACCTGGCGCTCGTGCAGTCCTGGTACAGCGCCTCGAAGTCCTTCCTGGAGATGAGCTTGCAGCGGTTCACGCCGGGCTGGATGGCGCCGAGCCCCCGCAGGACGCGCACCTGCTCCACGGTGCACACCACCGGCGAGATGTCCAGCCTCTTCAGCTTGGTGTAGACGGTGTGCAGCCCGCCCACCAGGTGCTTCAGGAAGAGGTCGAACACCTGCGGCAGGCAGATCAGCTCCTGGCCGTCCACGCTGAAGCTCGCCACCTTCACGCCGTGCACCTCCACCAGCCGGCACTCGCTGCACAGACCCGGGCTGGACGACGCCTGCGCCAAGCCGGGGGAGCCGGGGGTCAGGCCGGCCGCGCTGAGCGAGCCCAGCCCGCCGAGAGGACCGAGGGCAGCACCGCCTCCGGACACCAGAGGGGCGGCGCCGCCGTTCCCCAAGCCGGCCAGCGCGCCCCCTGGTCCGGGCAGGAAGGCGCTGAGTATGCTGCTAGTGAGCCGCGGAGACGGGGACAGAGAGTGGGAGTGAGAGTTGGAGTTGATGTGCGCCGGGCTGGAGGTGCCGGTGGAGGCGGCGGAGGAGGAGGTATGGAGCGCGTCCGGGGCTGAGCGGTAGAGCGCGACCGGAGTTGGGGCGCCCGAGCCCGGCGAGAGGAGCGGCGGGGAGCCGGGCAGCGACATGGAGGAGGCGGTGGTGGAAGAAGTGGAGAGGAGAGTGGTGAAGGCGCACGCTCTCCTTCTGTCGCTCGCTTTCCCACACACTCACTTTCTTTTTCTCTGTTTCCAGTTGGGAAAACACTCGTGCGTCTTTTCCTCCCGGTGTTCCGATCACTCTCTCCTCTTCCTCCTGGTTCTCCGCTCGCTCTCTCCTCTTCCTCCTTGGTTATCCTCCCTTCTGCTTCCTCTCTTCCCTGTTTCTATCCAGAAGAAGCTCTCGCTCCTGTTATCCGTGCGTGGAAAGCGGACTGTCCGGTCTGTGCGTAAAAGCGACTGGATCAGACTCCAGGTCAGCCCTCGTGCCGGTCCCGCCTCCTTCACGCATGACTGACGGGCCGGCGGACCAATCAGAGGCGGCTGTTTGTAGGACTAATTATATGATTGGTTAGAAGAGAGGGGGAGGACTTTATTACACTCCATTGATGTGTGTGTGTGTGTGTGTGTGTGTGTGTGTGTGTGTGTGTGGGGAGGGTATCGGTCAGATCTCTCTCTTTGCTCTTTCATAAACTTTCTCACGAGTTGCTTGATTCTCGAACGGGAAGTTTTTATTTTTCTTCATTTTTTTTTTCCCTTCTCAACTAATCATATGTGTGAGTGGGTGTGCGTGTTTGTATGTGTGTGTGCGTCCGTGCGCGTGTGTGTGCGTCCAGTTGTGGCTCACATGCGAGCTCTGGTGGCGGGATGGACGCATGATCCTCACACACTGACCTCTGATCAGAGGAGAGAGTGGAAGGAAGGAAGGAAGGGAGGAAGGAAGGATACTGAACCAATCAGAAGACAGAAGAGGGATGGGAGGAGGATGTTAATGAGCCATGTTGATTATTTTTACCACAAAAGAAGAAGAAGACGAGGATTAAGAAAAAAAAGGCTACAAGAGAAAGAGAAAAGAGATCATGATGTCGCATCAAAGAGAATTACGGATGTGTGTGTGTGTGTGTGTGTGTGTGTGTGTGTGTGTGTGTGTGTTTGAACAGTGAAATGGGATTGAGCGGTGTGGATTACAGACAGAAGGGGTTTTATAATCCTGTGTAATCTCATTACACTGAGAAACCCTGACTGACTGGAAGAGAGAAACACACACACACACGCACACACACACACACACACACGTGCGCACACACGCGCGCGCACACACACACACACACACACACACACACACACACACACATAGTGAAGTGGATGATGAGACAGACGGCAGGAAAAGTACGTAAATCTGTGTGAAAATCCAGATTTGTGTTCCGTTTCACAGGAACTTCTCAGAAATCATCCGTCAGGTTTCTTCTGGTCAGTTTTTGACTAATTAGTGAAGTTTGGAATCGCAGATGAAGGAAAACTGAAATTTGTAAAAAAAAAAAAAAAAAAAAAAGTTTGTAACTCAAGATTTTGACTTGATTTGTGTAACTCAGCCTCGTTTACGTGTAAACTGAAGTTAAGAATGTTTTTGCGTGAACTGGGTCGGTTATGTTTGTCGCCCTCTGAGGGCGTCTTCACACCAAGAATGTCTCAATCAAGGTTCAAACGAAATTCGGGTGTTTCGGTTCCGTTTTACGCATTTGATCCGTTTAGTTTTAGTTTCACGTTGCAGCCTAAAAACGTCAGAAAGCGAGCGGCGTCTGTCCGTCCCCCGACACCGATCGGTTCGTCGGCTGGACGCTCAGATCTGAGTTGTTGGATCTCAAACATGAAAAGGAAGAAAAGTTCCTTAAATTGCACCATAAATTATATATATTTTTTTTTTTTTTACTTTCTGAGGTTTTGGCAGGAAACACGTTTTTATATTTCAAATAAGAAACAAGTAACATTTTGAACTTTTTGGTGTGGATGGTTATTTTAGCTGATAATTGCAGCAACATGGACGTTATAAACAAAACAACAAAACAAAAACACTGGTGAACAGGAAGTACACTGGAAGTATACCGGGAGGCTGTGGCTCAGACGATAGAGTGGGTTGAACACTACTCAGAAGGTTGGTGGTTCAATCCCCAGCTCCTCCTGTCCACATGCCTAAGTGTCCTTGAGCAAGACACTGAACCCTAAGTTGCTCCCGATGGTGTGAATGTTCTCCTGATGGCAGCACCTTGCATGGTGATCTGTCTCATTCGTGTGTGAATGGAAAAACTATGATAAAGTGCTTTGAGACCGAAAGGTGATAGAGCTATACAAGTACAGACCATTTACCATTTAAACAAGTTTCAAAACCTCAAAGTTTGCAGCAAAGGAAGGGAACTCATGCAGTCGGCGTCACGAGGACACAAAGATACAGAACGATCTGTGGCTGCTAATTATCAACCCTCCACGTGGTCTGAAGATGAGAGAGGTGGAGAACACAAAGAGGGAAAAAACAAGGATTTGTGAGAGGTCGAAATGTGGAGGTGACAGAGGATGACGGGGTCAAGGAGAAAAGGTGGGACTGCAGCTGAGACGGAGAAAGACGGAAGTAAAGGAGTCCGTTCGAGGGACGCGAGGGCAATAATTTGTCTCTCAGGACTAATAATGATCAAAGTGAAGCCGGACTCAGAGAAAGACAGAGAGAGATGAGCTCTTAGTGGAGGTGAATATCTCTCAGTGGGCTTCTAATGACCCAAATGAACTTGGAGTTGGACTTGTGGAGGAAGAGGAGCAAACTCGGAGAGAGGAAGATGAGACTGAAAGAGCTACGCGGGGAGGGGACGAAGAGTAGCGGGAGGACAGACGGAGGAGGGCGACACAAGTGGAAAAACTTGTCTGCAAAATGCTCTTCGTCCCCGGAGACGGAGGAAGAGGAAGAGTCCCACGTTCGCACACAAAAGGACCTTTTTTTTCCCCCAAGAACTCGTCCTGCTGTTATATTTTTGTGTTCCTCGGTGGAGCTGCAGCAGCTGCAGGAAAATAAAGAAATAAATGACTCACCTTCATGGATGATGTCATACCGCTCTGGGCCAATCAGAAAGCCGCCGTGATTCCAAACGTTTCAAGGGTCGAGTCCCGTGAATAAAAGATTCATTCCACATATCAGTGACGAGATCATCGCAAGTGTTTAGTCTTCAAGTTACATCTCAGCCAGACTTCATGCTTTACTCCTGTTTTACAGAACGCAGAACTTTTTCACTCTTTTAGCACCACAATGTTCATAAAAACTATATTTATGACGCCCATTGCGCCGTCAACTGGAGGAAAGGAAAGGAAAGGAAAGGGAAACGTTTCCCTCCGGGAGGACAGCGTTTGAGGGTTTGACTCTGTAAAGTCATCATAGATTTCTTTTAATTTACGTCATTATCAAAAAAGTGCCAAGACTGTTCCTGTTGCGCGTGAACAGTGAGTAGCAGCGCGACGCACCCTCTGAACTTACGTGACATATATAATGTTAAGTACTTATTTTGACCACAAATCTTTAAGAGAAACTCTTAACCAAGTCGTCTTGGTGCCTCAACCTTTAATCGAAGTACAGCAACGTACGACACATGTGAGCCTACGTCATGTAATTTTGAATCATCATCTTTCGTACCAATTAAAATGCGTAATCGTAACGTTCAGAGTGGAAGCTGTTGTTTTCTCTGGCAGCGCGCCGACATGCAGCTCGGCGTTCGTCTCTGTTTATCACTTTTTCCTTCTCCGAACCACACGAGCGACAGCAGGGAGGCAAAATAATGTCATTTATCAGTGGAGAGAAACTCCCGCGGCGGCCGCAGGAAGTACAGTCCCGCCTGACAATGATGTATGTTGGAGGAAAGTTACCTGGAATTTAAACCCAACCCGAGAAGACGGCAGGAAAGTTTGACGGCAACCGATGACGAACCGAACCCGGGAGGTGGCAGGAAAAGTTCAGAAACTTTTTTCTCGTCTTCGTTTTGCTTCGAAACAGTTAAAGAAAAAAAAACTAGCAGAAACAAAGCTGCTTTAAATGGTGAAAATCTCCACGTTACATCTCCTGCTGGAGAACACAGCTGCGCAATTTGTTGTTGATTACTTTCTCCGTATCCAGTCAGCTGATAAGCTTCATTACAGTGATTGTTATCAGAAGTCTTTATGCTTCAGTCTCTGTGTCCACGTAGCAGAAATTAAATTCCCGAAGGAGGAGACGGAGTATTTTGGAGATTTATACGACGTTTCGGTCCAAAAAAGAAAACATCAAGTTTACACATAAACTTAATGTGGATTGAATCATTTCTGTGTGTGGATGGACGGGTCAACGAACTGAGAGAGGAGAGGAACCCAAAAAAGATTGAGGAAGAGAAAAGAGGGCACGAGAGCGAGGTGGAATATTTTAGCGCTGGGTGACATTGGTCCGCTGGCTTTTTATGATTTTCTTCTTCTTTTTTTCACTTTGGGACAAAAACATGAATGAAAAAGAGCCGCAGGCTGTGTGTGTGTGTGTGTGTGTGTGTGTGTGTGTGTGTGTGTGTGTGTGGTGTGTGTGTGTGTGACTTCTTCAAACTCTTCACACACACACACACACTTCAGTTTTTATCCAAAGTGTTTTTGTATACATGCATCACACACACACACACACACACACACACACACACACACACACACACTGCTGCTGTATCTGAGCCATCACTTGAGGCCATCAGGATTTATTTAGCTTTTATTTATACAAGCTTAAAGTCAAACCATCCATCTCACACACAACAGCCCCCAGCTTTCATTACAGTGTGTGTGTGTGTGTGTGTGTGTGTGTGTGTGTGTGTGTGTGCGTGTGTGTGGCGCAGATGACATTGCGTGCATGTAAGCAAGTTCGTGATGATATACAGTAAGTCCAGGATGATGTGTGTGTGTGTTGTGTGTGTTGTGTGTGTGTGTGTGCGTTTTCCCATCATCCTCTGCTGCACCTCGAGCGCCGACGTTGACGACGGCGGCTCTCAAGTTGTGTTCTTTAATAATCTAATTCAACAACACAATTACCAAGTGTCAAACTGCAGCGCGAGCGTCTCGGGGCCGGACGGCGTGACAGCGACGCTCCTCTTCCCGAACAGACAACAATCATCAGCCAAATTAAAACTCAATGAAGAACCCCGAATATTCAATAAAAAAGAAAAGATCCCCTCCTCTCTTGTTTTACGCTTACATGAGGTGGAAAATAGATCTGTCGATATTTGAACCACGCGACGGCAATCTGATGCATTTGTTGATTAAGTAATTAATGTATGTTTCTCCATGGGAAGATCATTTTCTTGTCCGACCATCAGCTGTAAAATATTCATCCATAACTACAACGAATACTCGATTGTGATTGGTTGAAGTTGAACTTTTACCATCGCCAGAAATAGATCAGTAAACCGTTCTGATTTTTTAGAAATCCACAGTAATGAACAGGATCGAGTGATAAGAGGACGTGTGATTTGTCAGGTATTTAAATTACTGAAGAACATCAACCGTCTTGGCGTTGGAACTATAGGAGCGATGTTTTCATGTCGTCTCTCAGCGTTTCTTCCTCTCAAATGATCTTTTAAAGTTTCAAATCAGAAATGAACCTTCAGACAGAAATGGAGACAATTTGAAGCCATAAAAAAGGTCCAGTCTGCTGTAATAAAGAGCGAGCTCATTCCTGTTTCCTTCTTTCTCTCTCTCACCCGCTCTCCCTTTTTTTTTTTTTACCTCCGTCCCCCTCCGTCCCCCTCCGTCCTCCACCTCTCCTTCCCTCTCTGCCCTTCATCCCCCCTTCTCTTTATCACTCCGCTCATAAAACCCGCTCATCCAGAAAGAACAGAGTTTAGAGGAGGACGGAGGAGAGAGGGACAGACAGGACGAGGGAAAACGAATGAGGGAGAGAGACGAGGAGAAGAGGAAGATGGAGGGATGGACTGAAGAGAAATGATATACAGAGAAAATCGAGGATTCAGTCCAACAGTTGTAAAAATCTCTGGCACGGATCAATTCATTTCCACGAATTTTGGCACGACGAGTCGAGCCGCTCGCGGAGTAAATCTGCGCCGAGTTCTGTGTCCAATCCAACTTTGGTGACCTCTGACCTCCAGAAATGTAGCACCGCCGAGTGATTTTAAACCGTCCTGAGCGCGCTGACCTCCGGAGGAGCCGCGAGGCCGGTCGTGAGGAATCTCTCAGATCGGCCGCGTCGCACCGTTTAACTTCACAGCAGCCGGTTCGCTGGAGGAGAAGCTGCTGCTGCAGCCAGCGGACGCTGCAAACACACACGTCTTCCGAGGTTAAAATGTTTGTTTGTTTTCTGAGATAAATAACATTGACGTTTGTGCAGGAAATTCAGAGCCGGAGTCGGGATGCGATTAGCCTAGCTTAGCATAAACAGCGGACGCTCTTCGTGATGGTTAGTTAGCACATTAGCCGTTTGCTTCCCAGTCGCGGCCGAGCGTCAACCAGCAGCGACGTCACCCAACGCTCGGTGAACGGCTGTCACCGAGCCTCGAGGGAACTGCTCGTTCAGAGCGGTTCGCAGCAGGAAGTGACCATATTTGGACGAGCTGGGGGGGAGGAGCCAGCGGTGGATCCGACCGATCTGATCGGAAAGCTTGAGGATACTAAGCCCCGCCCACCTGACAGCTGTAACCTGACTGCACCGTGAGTTTGGTTGCTGGTCGTTACGATACAAATCTGGCTTTCAGCGCCACCTGCAGGCTCGCTCCGATATCTGCTGAAGAATTTGAATGGTGCCCCTCTTTTGATGTGACCGGGCAGAAGAGACCGACAAAGGAGGGAAAAAAGGAAGAGACACGAAAAGAGAGATTAGAGGGAGGGCAGGTCTCAAGGTGACGAGTCATTGTCCTAATTTCTCTTTTAAAACAGTTAAAGAGGCCAAAAACACAACTCTCTCTCTCTCTCTCTCTCTCTCTCTCTCTCTCTCTCTGTTTCTCTTATGTCTCCTCCTCCTCCTCCTCCTCTTCCTCTCTTCCTGCCATCTTCATGAAAAGAAGCTGAAAACACTCCCCCTCCCTCCCCCCTCCTTTTTATTTTATATTTAACTCGTTCTTTTTTAGCATTTACATCCCTTCATCCCGACGCTACCCTCTCGCTCTGTTCCTGTCGTCTTTGCCACCAGCGATGTCTTCAAACTCTGATTGATGACGGTTGCCGTCGGTAACCGTTGTGTCCTGCTTTCTGTTTTTACCAAAATACCCCCCTCCCTCTTCCCCCCCCTCCAACCCTATCCCTCCTCCCTCATCCTCCTCCTCCTCCTCCTCCTCCTCCCCTTTTTCTCTCCTCCTCAAAACTTTTCAACTTTATTCTTTTTTTTTAAGTCAGCTCCCTCCTGCTGGGTCCTGAGTTTTCTTCATCCGCTGAAAACGCTTGTTAAAATAATGACAACTAATAAATTAGAAGTTCTGTGTACAAATGCGTCACATATCTTATGTTTTATGGTACATGGACTGCATTTTTTTTATACTAGCGTCCCAACTTGGGAGATGTTTTTGAATATATTTCCACTGCTTTAATTTAATGAAATAAATGGAATCGTTCTATTTTCACCGGTTGTTCTGTTACTCATCTAAAATGTTTTTTTTTTTCCCCCGATATCGGTCACAATACATTCTTGCAAATGTTTCACAATAAAAGCCTTTTCTGTCTACTGAAATGCTAAAGAGGGCTTTTAATTTGAAACAGATACAGGAAGTGTTGAGTTTGCGTGAACAGCGTAACGCTGTAACTTTAACAGGGCAAACGGAAGCAGATCAAAGGACAGCGAACATTATTATTTCCTGACTTGGAGGGAAAAAAAGTGTCAAGTCATTTATCGACTTGAATTTTCTATTTTAGTGACATCATTTTTCAAGGCTTACAGGTAAATGGGGTTTTAAATCCAATTAAAACAATTCTATTTGGAAATGAAAATGAATTCATTGTGCATCATTAAAACACGTACAATTTTGCCGCCATGTGTCAATAATTAACTTCAATGACCAGACTGCAACTGAGACTTTTTAGTTTCTAATAGAAATCTGATTATTATTTGAGAATTCATTACATAACGATACAGGTGAAGAAAAGGATTTTATTTTTTGTAGAAAGTTAGAAATTTCACACTGTTTCCCACCTTTTATTCTTTTACTTTCCAGATAGATAGATAGATAGATAGATAGATAGATAGATAGATAGATAGATAGATAGATAGATAGATAGATAGATAGATAGATAGATAGATAGATAATAGATAGACAGATAGATAGATAGATAGATAGATAGATAGATAGATAGATAGATAGATAGATAGATAGATAGATAATAGATAGATAGATAGATAGATAGATAGATAGATAATAGATAGATAGATAGATAGATAGATAGATAGATAGATAGATAGATAGATAGATAGATAGATAGATAGATAGATAGATAGATAGATAATAGATAGATAGATAGATAGATAGATAGATAGATAGATAGATAGATAGATAGATAGATAGATAGATAGATAGATAATAGATAGATAGATAGACAGATAGACAGATAGATAGATAGATAGATAGATAGATAGATAGATAGATAGATAGATAGATAGATAGATAGATAGATAGATAGATAGATAATAGATAGATAGATAGATAGATAGATAGATAATAGATAGATAGATAGATAGATAGATAGATAGATAGATAGATAGATAGATAGACAGACAGATAGATAGATAGATAGATAGATAGATAATAGATAGATAGATAGATAGATAGATAATAGATAGATAGATAGATAGATAGATAGATAGATAGATAGATAGATAGATAGATAGATAGATAGATAGATAGATAGCACGGTTGGTTCATTAATTGGGAGCTTTATTGAAAGTGTTTTTTAATGTTTATTTCATTATTAACATATAATAAGTGCCATCAATCACTGTGACAGCCACCTATTGTCAGCCTGGCTGTCACACTGCACCACTCTGTGTGTGTGTGTGGGGGGGGGGGGGGGGGGGGGGGGGGATAAATAAGGAGAGAGAGAGAGTGAGTGTGTATCTGACGCAATTTCAACAAGGTGTGTAAAATCAATAGTCCTCGTCTTAAGGCGAAGGACGAAGGATGCGGAGTGAGGAAGCAAAGGAAGCGAGGACAAGAAGGGAGGAAGGAAGGAAGGAAGATCAAGGATCTGAAAGTCCACCTTCTTCAGATAATAAACAAACCTCGTCTTATGTCACAACGGGGTGTCGCTGCTTTTAAACCAATAAAAAGGAGCTTCCAGAGAAGCGTTTGACACCGTTTCGTCCAAAAAACCGGGACTGGCTTGAAAAAGTGGATTCTGCAACTTTACCATTTTGCAATAAAATTCAAAATCTATTTAGAGATAATAGGTATATGAAATATAAACGATCCTCTCCAGTTAATGAAATTGGATTATTTAATTTTGTTTTTCACGCAACAAAAAAACGTTGCCATGACTAAAGTGTGGAAACTCTGATTCAGGCTTTATCAGAAACCAGTGGGCGTGGCTTACTGCGATAACGCTGAGGTTTCGTACAAAGCGAAGTTCCGACGATGTGGGCGGCGACAGAGCGAGAAGAGACACGAACGTGGCCGATACCAGCAGATGCAGCTGGATGAAAGGAACGCGTAGATATGCAGCATTTTAATGTGAGACGTACGGTGCACCAGTTTTTCAACAAAACGCATTGACCTTTGTTGTAGCGCCCCCTAATGGCCGACGTGTGTCAAATCTCGTCAGTAAAGAATTTTCAGGGCTCATTATCTTCCATTAAAATTTCTCCTTTGCACGGCCTACGGCTCGGGCTCCACAACCGTTTGTTTGCACGGACAAATAACAATAATGATCATTTTAACAATGAAAAACTGAGCAACAACAAATAACCTTCGAAAGAGTGTTTGATGCTTGAAGAAAAAGTCCTCCGAAGCCCTCGAGATCGCAACTCCAGCCTTTAACTGCGGTTATGAAGTGCTCCGGTAAAAAAGAGTCAATCATCAACTGGTTAAGAAGTGAACATGAAACAAAAATTAAAAAAAAACCTGAGAGAAAAATACCTTCAATGGAATAAATCGCAACCAAAGCTGGTTTTATGTGATGAGGGGGTTCGGTCTGCGTCCCCAGGAGGCGCTGCCGGTTTCATTTCCTCCAAAATACATTATTACATTAATGAAAAATTAAAAAAAAAAAATAAAGTCAACGGGGGTTGGGGGTGGAAATGGCACAAGAAAAATTGCAAGCATTTTGGACGAGGGCTCAGGTTTAAACAAAAACAATTTGACTCTGAAAAACTTTATTGATCCGAGTGCCAAACGGAATTACAGAAACGAACCCAGAGCTTTGAAGAGAAGTTTCACTGTCGTTATCGTAAACCCCTATAATCCATCATATCTGGCAATCAAATTAACATATATTTACATGCACGCACACACACACACACACACACACACACACATATACACACACACACACACACACACACACACACACACACACACACACACACACACTTTTAACGCAAGCTCTCATAATTTCTCTGTCTCTCGCACATACACACTAACAGAGGCCAAATCATTAGTCGTAGGTTAATTAGTGTTATAATTAATAACCCAGCAGACATGTGTATGTGTATATATATATATGTGTGTGTGTGTGTGTGTGTGTGTGTGTGTGTGTGTGTGTGTGTATGTGTAACGAGGGGTCGGGAGTTAAATCATTAATTTCAGCATTGATTAAGCAATAAAAAAGACTTTTAACTAGCGGGGGTGTATATCACTTCACCACACAGGCATCGCAATTTAAATCTATGTATTAATTAAAATGCATGTGTGTGTGTGTGTGTGTGTGTGTGTGTGTGTGTGTGTGTGTGTGTGTGTGTGTGTGTGTGTTTGCCGAGCTCGACACCGAGGTTTCTGGAGCGAGGAAGGGATCAACACTCTTTAAGGGAGATAAAGCCGGAGAGATTTGAAGGAGAGTGATAGCAAAAAAAACCCAAAAAAACATGGACGTAATTCAGAGAAAAAGGAGGCGAAACTGAGCTGACGAAGAAGAAGAAGAAGAAGAAGAAGAAGAAGAAGAAGAAGAAGAAGAAGAAGAAGAAGAAGAAGAAGGGGAGTGGGATCGAGGGAACGTGTGAGAGGTATAGATAAAATGGAAAAAAAGAAAGGGAGGGGGGAAGGAGGAGGAGGAGGAGGAGGGGGGAGGCTGACTGCTGTGTGATTGGATAAGCGCCAGTGACTCTTTGAAATTGCGATCACCTCAGATATGCATTTCAACGTATAGCTTAACTTTTTTTCTCGCACAGATAACGGCTTCCTTCGTTAGCCGACAAACTTTTCGCCGGTTGCCAACTTGAAAGCCGAAGCGTTCCCGCTTTTAATTCCCCCAGTCAGGCTTCGGTTTGATTGATCTGCTTTGAAGCGCTGCTGGGTTTTTAGTTTTTGTTTTTTTTTGGTAGAAGAAGCGAGGAAGAAGTGACGTTTTTTACGGCGACCGAACTCGGAGGCCGGCGGGTTCACGCTCCTCCGAAGGGCTTGTTGTTGGTTTTTTTTCTTCGAAGTGCGGCTTGGGACGCAACAAAAAAGGTGAAATAATTGAGTCCTAACAGCATCGTTGAAGCGCCGCCGCTGAGTTATTGGCTGTGTGAGGCTGCCAAGGCTTTTCCCCAAGACCCTGCAAGGCCCCGCTGAAGGAGAGCTCGATAAAACACGGCCGGCTGGAAGGTGAAACCTGCAGCAGGTGAGATTTTAAGGAAAAAAATGATTAAATGAATAAATGGGCCCCATCTTATCGCCCGCAATCACAAAGGAAGCCTGCAGCTGGAATCTCATCCCGCTTTAAGAAAAGAAAAGAAAAAGTGTCTTTGATTTTAAACTACTGACATTTATTTGTTCTTTACACCGGCGATATTTACACTGTAAGCTGGAAGAAATATGAAGAGCATTCAAATAAGTTTAAAAGGAGACATGAAACACCTGGAAATATGCAGATCAAAGCAGAAAAAGGACTAAAAAGAAAAAATGCATAAAGTTAAAAGTGCAGAAATGTATGTAAAAGGAGGAAGAAGATCAAATGTTGAAATGCTGCTACGGACCGTCACAAATATTAAAGAGGAAGTTTCTTCCTGCTGCAGCAACTTTCCACAAACGGACCTTTAAAGCTTGATTCAGTACGAGACTTTAAATAAACAGACAACAGCCGAACCGACCGCTTCAAAATGAACATTTTTTTTCTTTGATTTGCTCTTTTTTTATCATGTCGCGATACTTTTTTGTTTTTTTGTGTCTCATTTTATCAAATTTATTTCTCATTTTGGTCATTTTATATCTTTATGGTCATTTTCTGACTTACTTTGGGTGTTTTACATCTCTGCAGCTTCAGACCGGGGGGCCTCCGACACTTCGGGCCCCGAGACCTGTTCAGTCTGTTGAGGCCTTGAAACGCTGGCCTAGAAAAAAAATAAAGAAACACAGTTTTAGTTCAGATGAAGGCCCAAAGACAGAAAAACGTGAACAATGAATTAATGAATTAAACAGGTTTAGTGGAGACGTGGTCTGAAACACACACACACACACACACACACACACACACACACACACACACACACACACACACAGTCACTGCAGGGTGTTGGAGGGAGAAATGATGAGAAGATCAATCATCAGCTGTCAGCAATGGCTAATAGAGTCTGAGAACAACATATTAACTGTACTGGTTAGATTAACACTCGCTCAGACGCACGCGCGCACACACACACACACACACACACACACACACACACACACATACACACACACACACACACACACACACACACACACACACACACATACACACACACACACCCGGACTGCATTCAAACATGAGAGTCTACAGTATCGACTATTGATCAGTTTTGTAGGTGATTAAACTGCTTTGAATAAAATCCACAGATCGGACCTGTTTGTTGGGCTGATGGTGTCTCCTCTCCGGGTTTTGCTGGTAAACACGGTGGTCTCCATGGAGACGAACTGGCGCCGCGGGCCGTGTTTCCTCCTCGGAGCTGCCAGGAAGCAGCAGGAACATCTGATCTTCGAGGGGTTTTCTCCCTGAAAGCTGGAATCTCACCTCGACGGAAGAATGTGAACTTCTTTTTTTTTTAATGCTGCGAATGTTTCGATCTGAACAACAAGGCAGCGGAGAGGAGAGGGGGGTTCAGGGGGGGGGGGGGGTTCACTCATTCTGCGCAAACAAACATCAGCCAGGATTTAAAAGTAAAAAATGCAGCAAAGATCCTCTGAATTAAATGACACCATAACAACAAGTGGAAAACATCTATGTACTTTTTATTTCATGAGAGAAGTTGATGCTTTCTCAATAGGAGCCTTTTTGGAGTGGTTTTGTTTTTGGAGCCAGCCCCTAGTGGCCCTCAGTGGTATTGCACCTTAAAACGCTTTATTTGGCTTAATTTCATATTTTTTGCTCCTGATATAAGCAATCCAATTAAAAGATGAATCTTAAATAATGTGTCTCTAAATACTGTTTGACCTCGCTGCTCTCTGCAGCTCTCAATAACTCTTTAAAAAAAATAAATTATAGTTTCCTGAAACAGCTGGTTTTGTCAGGGATCTGAGTTCCTCCTGACCACCTGCCTCGAGTGTCCTTGAGCAAGACACTGAACCCTAAATTCCTCCCGATGGCGTACCATCAGTGTGTGGATGTCAAAGCGCTGTGAGCCCGTAAGGTGATAAAGATATATACAAGTGCAGACCATTTACATTAAAGAAAAAAATTATTAAATTTTGCTTTTGAGAATAAATTCAAAATGAATAAAGTGAAATTACACTTCCAGAATAAAATGTATGAGATTAATTCACGCTACTTTGATTTGTGCGTGTGACGTAAAATCTCTGTTTTTTTTTCTAATTTAATCTGGACCAAATTATCCGTTGTAAATTTGGGATATTTACATGCAATCAATACATTTGGCAGCAGCATCTAGTGGCCATTAGTGGTACTACAAGGGCTTCTATTCACTGTCACAGCACAAATATGCACTAAGACTGAGCCTGCAGCTGAATTATTCAAATAACATCAAGAAATTGTGGCAGAACATTTAAAGAATACATAAAACACACACACACACACACACACACACACACGTTTCTGAATTCAGTTGAGTTTAAGGTGTGTTTGATGGCATTAATGGAAAAATCGCATTAAACTGAAAATACTATTGACTCTTAAACAGGAAACTGCAGCAGCACTCCTTTCTTTGACCTCCTTAATGATCCATTACAGGCGCATGTGTGTGTGTGCGCGTGTGTGTGTGTGTGTGTGTGCGTGTGTGTGTGCGCTGACCTTTCCCTAGTGTTAGCCAGTCTGAGCCATCACAGGAGGTATTAATGGACTAATCACATTAAACAGAGAATCATTAATCATCTCCCCTCAGCGCTGTCACTGCCACGCAACGCCTAATCAACTCTATTGTTTACACACACACACACACACACACACACACACACACACACACACACACACACACACACACACGCACGCACACAGGCTGGCATGAGCCTGGCACAAACACTGACGTGCACGCACACACACACACACACACACACACACACACACACACACACACACACACACACACACACACACACAGGGAAGGAGTGTGTGCAACTGTGCATACAGGACGGCCAAAAACACACACACACAGAAAGATGCAGGTAATGAGCAATTTTGCATCAAAAATAAACTTAAACGATAAATGTTTCCTGAATGTTTCCGAGATATTTTCTCGATCTCTCGTTCTCATCTTTTACATCCTCTGTCCATCTTTCCTCTCTCAGCCTCCCTCTCTCCTCTCGTGTCCATCTTTCATCCTCTTCCCTCCCAACACTGTTTTTTGCTGATTCAGCAGCGCCGTCATTAAGATGCCGGGTAAAAGGCAAAGACACACACACTTTGCATCTTTAATAACCACGCACGCAGCTGAAAGTGACACGATGCTGAACGAAGCTAAAAAAACAACCTAAAAGTTCAATCCTTTAATCCCTTTTTTTTTTTTAAATATATATTCCTGCTGTTGATTTTAATCCGGTTTTCCCGCAGTGCTACTGATCAGCCGTCGAAGTCCTCACAGCTTCTTGTTGTTCTGTAAACAAATTACCAAAGATGTTTCATGACGACCGACAAATTAGATTTTGTTTGAGTGGTTTATCCTGCTGTGTTTCTTCAAACAGAGTAAATACATATTTTCTTTGTGTTGAAATTGACGTGGATCGTGTGGGTCGTGTGTCGCGACCCTCTGACACATCGCTCCCTGAATTAACGCTGTAGGACGGCACATGATTTTTGGAATATTTCAATAGTCGTGAAAATACTAGAAATTGATGAGTATGCAACTATCGTGCTTCCTTATTTCAACAGGCGCCTGGTTGTAATGCGTTTCTCCTGCCAGAAGGTGGCGGTAGGGAACCTAACAGCTGTCTGTCAGCCGCCACTAAACATCAGGAGAAGAGGAGCACGTTGTCGATTATTAATTAAATATTTCAGAGTGAATTTCAAATCATATTTTTGCTTGAAATGCCTTTCCCTCAGTAACACTTCTATTGGTGGAAGAAAATCAAGCACTTTTCATCTTGGATAGCTTTAAAGAACAAAAACAATTTGGTTAGAGAAAGATTAGCCAGTAGGACCTTCGTTCTCATGGTAATGAAAAAAAACCAAAAAGCACCTGGTTAATGTCATGGTTCATGATAACAGGCGTCATGCTAATAGTCCAATGTTTTGTCGACCCGTCCATCCACCCTGAACTTCGACTCTCTGCTCGGCCTCTATGATCAACATGTGTTCAACATTACGTTTGTATAAAGCTATAAAATCAGAAAAGGTTCAAGAAAGAACAACTTTCTGCTGTAAAACTGCACTTTTCTTGGACTTTTAATGAAAAACATGAAGTTAACAAACACCATCACAGCTTGAGAATAAGATGAAAATTCTCCTGACTGATTAGAGCCGAACAAAACTCCTCCCAGTCAAAAATAGACTGCAGTGCAGTATGATTACCTGACTGGTGTTTAACCCCTTCAACGCCAAATATAATTAGTTGCTCTTAACTTGAACAAATTAGGAGGAAATGTTCTATTAAAATTCTTCCAGCTTCATAAATTGATAAATAACCCCATAATCCACAGACCAACATGCTTCGCTTATCCGACACTGCGGCTGAAGGACACCCGGGTCGGTCGTCCTCTCTAGAAACATTCATTTTTTTTAAAAAGCAGAAAGCAAACATCTCTTTATGTTGTGGCTGAACAGCGCCCTCTTCCTGTTTGTCACGGTAACAATCACCTGGCAGGTTTCCCTCCAAATCTGACCTGCAGGGCCACAATTTGTTCACCTTCACTAAAGTGATGTCACGAAACGAACTCATTCTCTATTCAATGTCAGTAAAACGCCACACCGGTCACCTTTAAAACACCAAGCCAGGCTCAGAGGTTAAAGGACCAATCCAGATGCGACAGATGACGAATTTAAAACCATTTAAAGCTGCTTTTTCCTGAAAGAAACGAGGAATGTGTTTTGTTGGTTTTTTTTTCCTCTAAAGAGCTGCCACTTTACTCGGCTCAGATATTCCACAACCTCACGCTCCTCCTGATTTTTCCTTCGCTCATCCAGTCGGACCATCAAACTCCTGGAAAAGTGTTTGTAAAGGATTAGACATGGACCGAAGGAGGAAGGGGAGATCGGGGGGGAATTCCTTCGCTCGCACCTACTGACACAAATAAAAATATGTACAGACGGAGAGAAGTGAAGAAAGAGGGGGAAAGTTAGAAGGGAGGAAAAAAAGGTGGAGGTGAAAGGTTGGAGATGAAAACTGTAAGAAATCACAATGTAAAGGGCTGAAAATATATTTTTAAAAAAAGAAAAGTCAAATTAAGAATGAATTTCACAGGTTGCTTGAAATAAAAGTCTCATAAAAAGGTCCTAAAACTCAGTCACAAGAAATACAAGAAATACAAGAAAATACTCGACAGAAAAAAAAAAAACAGGATAATTTATGAGTATAAATATTGAACCAATGCTCCCTTTTATGCAATTTTAAATAAAATGAATGACTGAAAAATGTGTAGATGAAAAGAAAAAAAAAAAACTGCAAAAATTTAAGACCATTAAGAGTGAAATAAAAAAGGAACGATAAAACAATAAAAACATTGAATAGAAAGCTTCTTTTTTTTTAAAAAAAAAAAAGGTCAAACGAACCAGAGGAAGAGGAGTGCGTTAATAGCAGCGCTGTCTTTTAGTGAACGTCTAATTTGCAGGATGAGAGAGAGACAGAGAGCTAACCAAGTGGAAAACACCATCTAGAAAACTATGATTAAACTCGTCCACTGTAATAATGAGATCTGCTCCAATCCTTTTAACACCATCCTTCACACACACCATTCCTTTTTTTTTTTTTTCCAGCCATTTAAATTTAAGGTCAGACGTGTAATTTATGTCAGTGTCGCAGTGTTTTAATCACTTCACAGCTTTTTGTGAGAGAGCGTGTAGGTTTGTTACTCGTGTGGTGACGTTCAATTCAATTCAATTAAATTTTATTTATATAGCGCCAAAATCACAACAGAGGTTATTTCATGGCACTTTAACACATTAAAGTCCTTTACAGCAGAACTTTACAACATTACACAGAGAAACCCAACAATTCAACAATTCAACAATTCAACAGTTCAACAATTCCCACATAAGCGAGGAGGGAAAAAAAAGTCCTCTTTAAGGGAGAAAAACCTCCAACAGAGGGAAGAAAAACTCCTTTTAACAGGAAGAAACCTCCAACAGAACCAGGATCAGAGGTGGGCGGAGCATCTTTTAACAGAACCAGGATCAGAGGTGGGCGGAGCATCTGTTAACAGAACCAGGATCAGAGGTGGGCGGAGCATCTGTTAATAGAACCAGGATCAGAGGTGGGCGGAGCATCTTTTAACAGAACCAGGATCAGAGGTGGGCGGAGCATCTGTTAACAGAACCAGGATCAGAGGTGGGCGGAGCATCTGTTAATAGAACCAGGCTCAGAGGTGGGCGGAGCATCTTTTAACAGAACCAGGCTCAGAGGTGGGCGGAGCATCTGTTAACAGAACCAGAGTCAGAAGTGGGTGGAGCATCTGTTAACAGAACCAGAGTCAGAGGTGGGCGGAGCATCTGTTAACAGAACCAGGTTCAGAGGTGGGCGGAGCATCTGTTAACAGAACCAGACTCAGAGGTGGGCGGAGCATCTGCCTCCACCGGTTGGGGTGAGAGGAGAGCAGAGAGAGAAAAAGACAGCATAGAGATCCAAAACATGAACTGTTGTGTCTCTAACGCCAACCGTTGTGTCAAAATGTCATCATTTGCCACCCTGGGAATGAGAACAGGCTGAACTGAAACATGGTTTGGTTCCATTGTAGTTTGAAAGCCCTTTTTTTGATGGTTTGAACCAGTAGAGAAGTAGAACTGAGCCACAGTAGGACTTGAGGATAAAAGGAGGCAAAGTTTTTAATTGTCATTTGGTTAGAGAGTAAAAATACCGTAGTAATAATAATAATAATAATAAGAATGAAATGGTAGCAACAAGGAGATATTACTGGAAATTCCCCCTGAAGAAACTAGTTGTTGATTTTGCAATTAAAATGTAAGTTTAAAACTAATTTGTTTGTTGTTTGTAGGAATCCCCAACCTGAGTCTGTCTTCGGTTCCATTGTAAGTAAATCCAGTGCAGTTTGACAGATTAACAGCACGAACAAGTTAAAAAAAAAAAATCAACCTGTGAGCACAGCAGCTTTCTAAAGTAATGAAATTATGGCCCCTCCCAAAAAAACAAAGCAGATTGCATATTTGGGCGACTACGTTGCAGGAGTGATTCGGAGGAACGGTAAAAGCCGTGCTGCCAATAACAGACGGCTGTAATTATTGCTTTCACAAACAGAAGGTAAGTGCTTCTTTCTTGGCACGAGCATCGACAATCTGTGGAAACCGGTTTCAGTCAGCAAACTACGGACGCTAAACTGCAAGATTAAACTTGGCCAAAGAACATGACAAGAAGCCCGGTGGATACTGGCATCGCATCCTTGGATTCGATGAAAACCAAAAGAAGTCCGTTTGGACGAGATGGTTCTGGTACGAGGCTGCAATTGTTGGAAGGTGGACGCACATATCGGACGAAATGACTCCCCGTCTCGAGAGGCTTGGCAGGAAAGGACTTTTCCAACATGGCAACGATGCTCCACACACTGCAAGAGAACTTTACCAGCTTTTTACACCCTTAAGTTTCACAACTCGGACTCACAGCAGACAAACAAAATGCTTCCAAGGATTTGAACACCTTGGATCCTGAAGCAGCGAGCACACAAAAGGTGTGAAGACAAAGCAAAGACCTTAAGACGGGTCAGACAACAGGTGACAATATTCCTCCGAGCAGCTTGTGTGAAATCTGACATTGTTCTGCACGTCGAAGCTAAACGTCTGGAAAGAAGTCCCATTTCCTCGCTGTGAAATCGTCCGTTTGATTCCTCTAACTGGCTTATGACTCGTCCACAGATTAGTCTTTGGTGTCTTTTCTTGTGGCAGAAAAAGAGAATAATCTCGGCGGCAGTGTGCGAATTAAATCGAGTGTTCTGCAGCCGTAATTAGGGATTTTTGTTTTATCTTGGAGTTGTGCGCTGAATGCGGCTCGATGTTCTCGGTGTGAAATAGGCTGCTCTAAAACTCCTAACTGGCTTATAACTGCCGTCCGCTGTGTGGAAGGCAAATCCTGTTTTCTGCCCTCAAAATGAAAGAAAAAGATTCAAGCTCTTAAATTAATGTCATCTTCTGTCCTTTCTGCTGCCGGCTCTAAATGATTTTCTGTTTGAAACCCGCTGCGAGGATCCCAACGCGTGGAGGAGCAGCAACACCGAGCTGACCTGCAACGAGCGGATACGTTCTTCAAAAGTTGCACAAGTTCATTTGACCGACGGATTGTTTGCTGATTCTTTTGGAAAGGCGTCAAATACGGACGTTTTGTCGCAGCCGTTGGCGTCACAAGATACACAGAAGTGTGTGTTCTACATTTTTGGTGCTTTACATGAAACATCTTCCTGTTAAAAGGGAGTTTTTCCTTCCTACTGTTGGAGAATGTCTTCCAGGTGATCGGACAATGAGGGAACAACACGAGGGGAAGTCCAGAGGACAGGAAGACAATCCCAAACACAAGGATGCAGGGACGAGCTTGACTCGTGAGTCGACTTTGTTCTGACTCCCAAACCGGCAAGAAAGCAGCGGCTGACCGATTGGCAAGCGGCTACAGATGGAGCTGTCGTACATTCACGGAGCACTTTATTAGGAACACCTGCTTTTTCATGCAATAAACCAATGTGTGTATCACGACCGCGTGGCCGCAGTTATCGACACAAACTGAAGCACATTGAGCATTAAGGGGTTTTTACAGGAGGCAGAAAAGTGTCCGAGTGGTGAGAAACATGGTCCAAATCATTTTTTTTAGCCACTCAGGTAAAAGGGAAACTAGGCCAGTTGGATGGAAGCAGTCTGATCTGGCAAACACGTCGCCGCGCTGATACACACACAACAAAAAGCTGGCCTCGTCCACATTTAAGCTCAGCAACATCTCTGAGGGTTTGACAATCACAAAAAACAATCAAAAAGCTCTGCTCCCCGTTCGTACCGCAACACGGAACCCAACGCTCCCAAACCACATCCGCTCCGCAGGGTTTTTCCGGAAAGCTCGGCCGTCGACGCTGTTCAAATCTGTACCTTTTTAATCTTTGCTGTTGTCAAAGCGAAACCCTTCGACAAAACGTTTCACAGCGACTTCCATTTCCTCGGTGTGAAATGGGCTCTGCAGTCGTCTTAACTGGCTTACCGCCGTCCTCCTCTGTTTCAAACATAAATCCTATTTTCAGCTCTCAGCAGTCGAGAACAGACGCGAGGATGTCTCTGTTTCAATAACTCATTTGGACACACACACACACACACACACACACACACACACACACACACACACACACGAACACACACACACACACGAACACAAACACACACACACACGAACACACACACACACACACACACACACACACACACACACACACACGAACACACACACACACACGAACACAAACACACACACACACACACACACACACACACACACACACACACACACACACACACACACACGAACACACACACACACACACACACACACACGAACACACACACACACACGAACACAAACACACACACACACACACACGAACACACACACACACACACACACACACACACACACACACACACACACGAACACACACACACACACGAACACAAACACACACACACACGAACACACACACACACACACACACACACAAACACACACACACACACACACACACGAACACACACACACGAACACACACACACACACACACACACACACACACACACACACACACACACACACACACACACACACACAGCCTGTTGCTACAGCTGCATTTGGAGACAAATCCCTTTTTCTGCTTTGCCCTCTCAGACAAAAAACACTCGTCTCATTTCCTAACACTGCCTGTTGCACAAGATAAAAGAGGTCTGTGTGTGTGTGTGTGTGTGTGTGTGTGTGTGTGTGTGCGTGTGTGTGTGTGTGCGTGTGTGTGTGAGAGACCTTCATGTTCTTTCTTTTCCTTTTCTTCCCACCTCCTTCCTCTCCTTCTCCTTCTCCTCAGTTCCAATCCAAACTTTGCTCCGTGTTCGGACCGGACGTAAAACTCAAAAGATAAAAGACAAATCTGTAAATCAGTCAATCTGTGAAAGAACTGAAGATGTGAATAATTAGCATCAGTAAAAATGTTTTTTTTAAGTATTTGACATGCAGCTGCGTTAAGGGTTGTTTGTTCGCAGCCTTCACGTTGCGACGCCAGCAAGCGTTTCAGTCTCGGAGGCCGCCGTGGTTCTTCATCGCTACGACTCGTGTGATCGGAGCGCGTCTTCATAATCCGTGGGACACGTCCGCAAATCTTCACGCTCTTCGTCTTCGGATGAGAAATTTCGGTTTGTACTCACGCCAGGAAACTGGTCTGATGTGTTGAAGAAGACTTTCTGTGACACTGCTGTCCGTCTGGACCTGTGAAAGACAAAGCAAAATGTCTCAGTGGCAGTTTGAAGACAGTGAAGAGACGTCACATCAAAACCTGATCGGACTGTTTTTTCGTGAAGTTACACGACCTTATGTGTACCCCATATCTCTCTCTCTTTTCTGTTCTCTCTGTGTGTGTGTGTGTGTGTGTGTGTGTGTGTGTGTGTGTGTGTGTCTGTGTGTGTGTGTGTGTGTGTGTGTGTGTGTGTGTGTGTGTGTGTGTGTGTGTGTGTGTGTGTGTGTGTGTGTGAGCCTCTCGAGGCTGACGGCAGGGTGTGAAATAGAGTCGTGCTGTAAGTGGATGTAATTGAAGCAGGTAATTAACCATCGAGGATCCTCTGCATCCCTCAGTACTGCAGATATGCAGGGATGACATGGACGAGTAGGGGGAGGGAGGGAGGGAGGGGGGTGAGGAAGAGGAGGAGGAGGAGAAGAGGGGGAAGATGGAGAGGAGTTAGGATGGAGAGAAGTGAGAGAATAACGGCAGGAATGGAAAGAGAGGAGAGTAGAAACTGGGAAAATGTTAAAGAAATGGGGAAGAGATAGAAGAATAAAGGAGGAGGAGCTACTCACAGCTTGTAATACACCCGTCAGTCCACTAGAGGGCAGCGTGTCAGTGTCACGTTCAGCCTCACCGAAGCGTGAAAACTAAGGTGTTAGTTTTAAGGCAGCAAAAAAACAAGTCAGGAAAAGATCCTGGTTCGGGTCAGAGAAGTCAGTTTCCACGAATTCGAGGGTCAATGAAAGGTCAATGAAACAAACATCCCTCTCCCTGCATGTTTTCTCACTTTTATCACATCAAGGATATTTGACATGTTTCCACTTGTGGGAGTGGATTTGAACCTCAATAATGTCTTATTTTTAATGCAAAACGGGATAAAATTGAGGAAAATGTGAAAAGTTTTGGTGGAAAATTGGATAAAGTGATGTCATTTTACAAGTAATGGCCGTTTATACGACTGTTTTTTCACAGTGAACATAAAAACAAGAAAATCTGACTGACACAAATGAGTTTAAACCCTCTACAGTTTAATATCTTAGAGACGATCTCTGGGAAACTGCTCATATTTATGTATATTTACGACTATTTTCTGACATTTTAGACTTAAAAGATTAAATAATTAGCAGGAAAAAACAACAACATGTGACCGTTGTCCCAAAACACCGCGATGGGATCTTTTCTGTGGCGGTGATGGACGAGCTGAGCCGACCGAGTCGTTAGTCCGAGCGTATCTGTGATCACGTCACACGTTCTGTTGGGATCAGACACCGAGGCGTTCACGGCCTGGACGACGTTTATAAAAAATAAAAACATAAAGCGTTTCCTGGCGGGCTAATGGGCGATAATGGAGGTCTGATTGTAATGTGCAGCAGGACGGATCTGATGTGGGAAAACTGACGACGAGAGATTCTATCTGCTGGGAAAAAAAACGGCCGGGTGATGACGACGTCCATCGTTTCTCTCTCCTCTTTCTTTCTTCATTTCCTTCTTTCTGCTTTTATTTCTTCTCTGACCCGTTCTTCTGTCCATTATTTCCATTTTCTTTCCGTGTTTCTTCCAAACTTCTTCTTTCCATCTCACAATGTTTCTTTCTTTCTTTTGATCCTTTCTCTTCCTCCTCTCCTCTTTTTCTCCATTCGGTCTTCGTCCAATGAGGATCGTATCCAGTCGTTACATCCTAATGTGATCCTTTTGGGCTTTTTTGGCCCACAATTGACTTTTTATTGGTTGGTTATTACATTTTTATTTTTATTTTATTTTTGATCCAGATTTTTTTTAGCAGCCTGACATTTAAATGTCCCTGTTGGGATGATTAAAGTATTTGTGGAGCTATCTATCGAACAGGTGTAGACTTCTGGTGTCGTGCACTCCACCGCTGTTCACTTCTTCTACGTCCTCGCGCTTAGCCACGCCCACTGGTCGCTGATTGGTCGATCAAACCTCAGCAGGGTTTTCCAGATTATAAATCGCTGTAAAGACCGAAGGTGTGAGTGATAGTTAGGAACGTAGGAATATCTTCTGGCTCCACTGAGAAGCAACGGACGGGTTACTGAGCAGGTATACGGAGCAGTAAGCCTCGAGGTGACCAATCAGCAACCGGCGGGAGAGTTTTGGCGCACAACGTATGATAGATGGTGGTTAATGCCGATTGGTTAAAGGCTGTTCATATAGTTCTAAAATTAACCTGAGGTCCACGCCCATTAGGATGCAACGACTGGAAACAAACCCCAGCGGACCCAAATATCATGCAGTGAATGTAGGTCACCAGGCTGCCCACGCATGCACGTTTAACCCCCAACCGTTGCACAGCTACCTGCACACCCTGTGATGAAGTGTTGGCTTTTTTATTTGATTTTGTTTTAGATTAAAACAGGCTGGGACGGCGAGTCCTGGACAAACTCTGAGTTGTTGGTAGTTGTTTTGTTGTTTCTGAAGGTCTCAGAGAGCTCTTTAGATCTCGAAGTGATGACATCACAAACTTCAGCATCAAAAAGAAACGCAAAGAGCAGCCGAGGCGTCGGCGGTCGATTCCTCGGACCTGGAAGGGAAAACATTAATGGTTGATGCTGTCCACTGCTCCAGGTGTGTGTGTGTGTGTGTGTGTGTGTGTGTGTGTGTGTGTGTGTGTGTGTGTGTGTGTCCAGTGCTCACGTCCTTCTCCTGTGTGTTCCTGTGTGTAAGCTGTTTGTTAACACGAGCTGGATGTTTGAAAGTGTCGGTGCGGCTGTATCACTCTCATTGAACTGCAGGTAAAATATGAACCTGGCAACACACTGCTGCAGTAGGAGAGAGACAGAGTGTGTGTGTGTGTGTGTGTGTGTGTGTGTGTGTGTGTGTGTGTGTGTGTGTGTGTGTGTGTGTGTGTGTGTGTGTGTGTGTGTGTGTCTCAGGAGGGAGGCAGCAGCATGAAGACGCCAGATGCTACTGTGTCAGGCAGGTTAGATGTGTGTGTGTGTGTGTGTGTGTGTGTGTGTGTGTGTGTGTGTGTGTGTGTGTGTGTGTGTGTGTGTGTGTAAGAGAGAGAGAGAAAGTGAGACGGGTGAGGAGGGGAGACTGGGATGGAAAAATGAAAAGTGTGTGTGTGTGTGTGTGTGTGTGGCAGATGGTGAGTGGAGGCAGGTTCATGTTGCAGTATCAGAATAACTACTCATGTTTACTCTGTGTGTGTGTGTGTGTGTGTGTGTGTGTGTGTGTGTGTGTGTGTGTGTGTGTGTGTGTGTGTGTGTGTGTGTGTGTGTGTGTGTGTGTGTTGTTTGAAACCTCCCCACTGAGGACAGTTTGGCATCTCCTCACTACTTCAGACGGTTGATTGAGGTATTTATTCGTGACGGTTAAAGTGAGTGTGTGTGTGGACGTGTTTTTATATCCTGGTGTGGTGAAAACATACCACACTATGGAGGACATGTCTCACTGTGGGGACAAACGTTGAGGTCCCGGGGATGCACCTGTTTTTTTTAAATTTGGTTTTAGGGTTTAGGTTTAAGTTAGGGGCTAGAAAATCCATTATGTCAATGAATGTCCCCATGTTGATAGTGAAACAAGTTTGTGTGTGGGGGGACATAAATCTCTTAACTGCTCAACATAAATCATATTTTAGTATGAAAACTTGATGTTAGGAAGTTTAGGCAAGTTTTGGTGTGTGTGTGTGTGTGTACTTGTATTACCCACATTGTGGGGACCTAAATGTGTTTACACACAGACATTGTGGGGACCTGCCTACATTTTGGGGACAAAAAGAATCCCCATAACAGGTTATTAAATTTCAGGATGAAAACCCGGTTTGGGGTGTGTGTGTGTGTGTGTGTGTGTGTGTGTGTGTGTGTGTGTGTGTGTGTGTGTGTGTGTGTGTGTGTGTGTGTGTGTGTGTGTGTGTGTGTGTGTGCTGATATAGCTATCATTGTGAGGACCAGATTGATTTTTAGACCTTGGCAGGACATTTTGGCCGGTTCTCACAAGGACTGTGTGAGGAATCAGACTTTTTGGGTCCCTTACAAAGATAGAAATACAAATATACTTGTGTTTGTGTGTTTGTGTGTACATGGGGCAGATGGGGAGATAAATCTGTTTACAGTGTCACAAGTTTAGGGGGGAAAAAAATGCAAGTCCCAATAATGTAAATACACATTTTAGGGTGAAGATTTGGTTTGAGGTTAGGTTAGGAGTTAAATGGAGGCAGGAAGTGGTTAGATATGTTTGTGAGGAGTGGTTTGACTTTCAGACCTTGTGAGGACATTTTAGGACAGACCTTTAAAAGGCTGTTGGAAAGTCAAGACCTGGTTTTAGGATTCAGGAAAATTATACAAGTACAGAAGTGTGTGTGTGTGTGTGTGTGTGTGTGTGTGTGTGTGTGTGTGTGTTTGTTGGCTGCTTCGCGTTATCCTCAGGTCTTTATCTCCATCTGGTGGTGTGAGTGTGACACTGAAAAGAGCGCAGGTGAACTTCAGATTTAAACTCTTCACTGTGTCCTCTGAGTCATCGGCTTATTTTTATTTGTAAAACCAGTCTAGACATCATATGTTTACACATTGAGCGCATCTTTCTAATCATATTGTGAAGATCACAGTCTGGTGCATAAAAAAAAGGTTTCACAGTGGATTTACCAGCCTCAGGTTCAAAATCATTTCATTGATATCACATTTGTTAGAAATTTGCACAACTGAAGTAAAGGATAAACTGTGTTTCTTTTTGCATTTTATTCTCTCATTGTTTTATTGATAAATTCTTTATTGTACTTTAATTAATCAAATTTAAATTAATCAATTTTACTGTCTAAGTGGGAAAAGCTGTAGATTACAGAACATCATTAGTTGTACTACTTTATTAATCCAGATTTATGATGTTCCACGTTACAATACACACTCGTAGGAATGAAAGAAGAACACATGAAGTTTTACAGAATAAGATAAACAACTGTGGGTGTTTTATAACTCTTGGATATCTGTTACGTTGTTACATAATAAATGTGTTTCATTAAGTGCTGTATGAAGATATTATCATTAATTAGAACATGTTCTAGATCATCCATCTTGTGGCTCTTTAAACTATTTTATCTGAAAAAATTCCACAAATTTAAATAATTTAAAAGTTGGAACCATGTAAAGTTTTGCTGTTGCACAAAAAAATAATTGAACTGTTGTTGTTTTTTTTTATAAACTAATGAACTAATTTATTAACCAATTAATATTTCTAAATACTTCATAGTTCTTCATATGTTTTGTCTGCAGAATCTTAATTTGCAAATAAAATATCAAAAGATGAAGTGGAGTAAAAAGAACAAAACTGTATTAAAATGTATTGAAATAGAAATACTCAAGTAAAGTGCAAATACCTTAAATGTACTCGAGTAAACTTGAGTTCCAGTTATTTTCATAATATTGTTGTATTTGTGTTTCAGTCGCTGAGAGACGAAGGAAACAGGAAATGTGAGGCAGCGTCTTGACCAACATTTTATATATGTGTGTCATCCCAGTGTGTGTGTGGAGGGGGGGAAAGTCACAAATACGCACACACATACGCACACAAACACACAGTAAGTGCTTGGTCGACGCTGCAGGCGACTGAAGTCACTGCACTACTGGCCTACTTTAGGACGGGTCAGTCCTCTAAAAGCGTCCAGCCACCATGAAATTCATATTATTCTCATGGAGGACACACACACACACACACACACACACACACACACACACACACACACACACACACACACACACACAGCATCACATATTGCACATATTGTCTCAATATCCGACACGCTTGTACATATAGACTCGATTCCTCTGAATTTTAGTATTTACTGGCTGTCATGTTATTATGTTATTGTATTATTATTATTATTATTATTATGTACAAGTAGGAAGAATCATAAGGTTGAAATGTCCCATTAAACAACATGTGCGTGCATTAGGTTCACTGTAAATGAGTAAATGATTGTTTACTGGTCGGATGTAAAAAAAAATCAAACAATAAAACTGCATGTCAGGTTAAAACATTTCCATTACTTACTTTTGTAAATGGACTTTTCTGTGTTGTTTTTCACCACTGATCACAAGTCAGCAACAAAGAAATTAAAATGCCTTGAAATAAAGAAAGTATACTCTTAATGTTACTGGTCTCAGTTTGATTTTGGCTATTTCATCTTTATTATCTTTATTTCATCATGTTTATATGATGTGCAAGTCTCTATTTATATGTTGTTTTGCCTGTTGTTTGTGTTGACTTGGTAATTCCATTATATTCGACTTCATATTTATTTTTTACTATTATTATATTGTACTTTTTTGATCCACTACATTTCACATCTGTATTTACTTTGCAGAATTAGACCCCAGAAAACATATAATCATCTTACAATATGTATTAAATTCTTAAATTATCATCACCCCAACTAACAGTGACATTACAATGACATTTACATGTTAATGCATCAATAACTGTCTGAATATTAATGTGTACTGATATAACAAAGCACAGGGTGGTTTTCCACAGGGTTTGGTGTTAGTTTAGGTTATTTTTTTCACGAGTTCATAAATATTACATGTAACAGACACAAATCATCACAAGTTTTGTTTGAGCGACAGTTCAAGAAGCTAAAACCAAGAAAGCAGAGGTTGATTTATTGTTTTTTAATACACTGAACACAGTTCAGTTTAATAATCAACTGTTTCAAATCCAGTTATATAAACTGATAGTTTCATTTCATAAATTTCTCATTATGTTTTGTGCGTAAAATCTGAGTCTATTCTCAGATAAATAATAATAATGTTGCGTAATGTGGTAGAGTAGAAGTACCTGAAAGACGTACTTAAGTACCTGTACTCAGTTACTTTCTTCTGGTGGAGTAGCAGCTGCAGCGCACAGGTTGGATCAGCGGCCAGTCCCAGCGTCAGCGTGCCATTACGCATCCGGAGAGCGCGCGCTCCAGCGGCAGCCACGGATCCCCGGCGGACCGGAGAGGATGAGGAGGATGATGACGATGATGGTGGTGGTGGTGGTGATGATGAGGAGAAGCGCGTGAAGCCGTGTCTGGGTGGGGATTTCCTCTCAGGAAGATGGATTTAACGGGCGGACACAGCTGCTGTTCCTCCTGAGAAACACGCAGGGAAACGGAGAGATGGAGGACCGACAGCCGCGGACCCGGAGACTCGGGAGCCTCTCGACCAAGTCCCGGGTCTCCAAGGAGACTAAGCTCCGGCTGCGCGTGATCTTCCTGGACGACAGCGAGCGCACGTTCGAGGTGGAGGTAAGTTGTCTTTTTTTCTTAAAGGGAAATAAAACCTTTTTTTTTTTTTTTTTACTTCTTTCGTATTTTAAGATCGTTTTTCTGTCTTTCCTGCGTTCATTTCTTTCTCTCCTTCCTGAAAAACAAAGAAAAGGGGAGAAGAACACACCAAGGACTTTGCACAACCTGTTCAGGCAGGATTTGGGTCAATATTTACATAAAAATGTCAGGAGAGAGTACATTTCCACTTAAAATGCACTGCTTTATAATATAATGTCAGCACTGATCATGCAGTGAAACGGTTTAACCTGCAGTTTGACACTGAATATTCGGGGTTTAAATACTTGACTTTGTACAGTGGAGCTCCAGCTTCTACCAAAATATATATTGTGCTTATATTCTGTTAAAGTGCCAAACTGAAATGGAATATTTCCATGTTGAAAGAGGACATACGTGTTTCTGCTGCTGCTCCATCAGTCCATACACGTAGAAAAATAAAATAAAATAAAAGGGCCGGGGCCTTCCTGCTGCTCAAACCTCAAACCTTTCTGTCTGTGTTGCTTCATCTTCACTGGACAATCAGAGACAGAAGACAAAACAGCAGCTGACATGCAACACTGCCCAGATTTGTGCTCGATAAACTGCAGACTGAGCAAATATTAAGATTTCCCCCCATTAGCTCTGCTGGTTGGAGAATGAATGAGACACACCTCATAATATTGCTTTCTTGATCCAGTTTAATTACCAGATATGTGCAGTGCATGCTGGGAAGTATGCAGCCCCGGATGTAAAAGCTGAACTCACTATTTAGTCACCGATAGATCATTTTCATAACTGACCGAGCAAAAGTTCACAAAAATTCACTTATATGTGAATGTTTAACGGCTTTTCTTTGTCTTACGTGACACCGTGCTGAATCAGCAATTTACAAGACATCATTTTTGTCTTAAGAAAACAGATTTTTATTTTTTTTTTATTGCTTTTTTGATAAAAGAAAATAATCTATCGATCAATCAAGAAAACGATGTGCAGATAATCCAGGACATGCTGCTCTTACGTGCATAATATTTCCTTTGTCACACGTCAGCCACGTCTGGATCTCTGTGTTCAGATTTGTCCAATTAAAAAAGAGGCAAAAGAGACTCAGGAGGTAAACAAACTCTCATTAAAGCTGAACAAGTTTCCGTTGTGAAAAGATGCAAATCCTTTGTCTTCTATAGGTTTTTACTTTCGGACACAGAAAGAGCTCATGAAGGCAGTTTTGTTTCACATTTTCAGACTTTGTCTGCAACACGTGAATCGTCACGACTTACAAAATCACCAGCTCATAAATCAACTCGTGTTCCGGCCTGATTCTGATCTCAAGTCTTCAGTATATTAAATATTACAATAAATTCAAAACGACAAAACGTCAGCTGCCAAAAATGATCGATGAGTTTCGTTAACGCCTCTGAAAAATAAAGAATATTATTAGCTTCATTATAGTCACACTTGCTGCGGGACTGCTGGACAGGAGTTTATGAAAAGGTGTTCATGTTATTGTGTCCACCGCCGTTTATCTTCCCAACGAGAGACAGGAAGGGACGAAGATTCACGAGGTGGAGGTATTTATGGACAAATAAACTGCACTCTGAAAAACTCTTTCTATTTCGTAATCCAAAGAGGTGCAGATGTTTTCCAGCTGTGTGATGTGTGAACATCTGGATGGGAAACACTCTGCTGTCGATGAACTGCCATGTGCTCGACTATCCAGGTCAGAGCAGCCGTGACGGGGAAGTGTTCTCAACATGGTGACGTCGCCTGAGAGGCAGTAATGCTGTCTAAAGACAGACTCTGTTTGTGTGTGTGTGTGTGTGTGTGTGTGTGTGTGTGTGTGTGTGTGTGTGTGTGTGTGTGTGTGTGTGTGTTTCTTCCAGTATTGTGTGGGCAAAGTAGCTCCATGTTCCTCGCCCATGCTTTCTTCCCTGTCGGTTTCCCAGCGGCCTCCAGGACATTTGTAGAATCTTTAAGAGGAGGAGGCGAGAGAGATGGAGGGAGGGAAGGAGGGAGGGAGGGAGGGAGGGATGGAGGGAGGGATGGAGGGAAGGATGGAGGGAGGGAGGGAGGGAGGGATGGAGGGAAGGATGGAGGGAGGGAGGGATGGAGGGAAGGATGGAGGGAGGGAGGGAGGGATGGATGGAGAGGTGGATGGAGGGATGATGGATGGATGTTTGCTCATCTATCATTGTGAGGACCAGGTAGAGTTTTTCCTTCAAAGAGCTGCTGGCCGTCTTGGTTTTGGGGTTCAGGTTGGAAACAGGTTTTCTGTTTGATGTGGTGGAGTTCATGATGTCAGTGAGAACAGAGGTTCTGTCATCTGACCCCGATCCTCCAACCTTCAGGGCAAAACCCCAATTAAGGATCAGACAGGATGTAGAGAAGAAGAAAGGATGGACAGATTGGTGTAAAGAGGGACAGAAGGAACGGGCAGCAGGACAATATGTTTACGTTACAGAAATGTGGTTCATACTTGGTCTGGTTTCAAAACAGATAATATATCAATGATAAGGACCATTTTAATGCATTTCATGTTTAAAACTTTAGGTAAATTTTGCGTTCTGAATTATTTGAACCCCTTTTGGGTTAGCCTTAGACTGAGCATGCTCAGTATGAATCTATCCGTCCAGAACGGGAACGTCTCACCAGACACCAGATTATCTACACATCAGTACGCTGTAAAATATAGACTGGATATTAAACTGGGCCTCTTGCTTCCAGGTCTGAAAAGTGAAGCCAATGCAGGAGTGCCTTAAAGTGCAAATACCATTGTGCAATAGCCCCCTGGTTTGATTGACAGGCCTTGGCAGTGCAAGTCCAAGCAGCAACTTGCCGTGTTCCCAAACCGATGGTTGTCGCCACAATGGGATGGCTGTCGAACAGATTTATCTGGCGGTGACGTGTATTTATTTGGTGTTTACAGTCGTGTTCTGCTTGAGACTAGTTGTCCATCACATGTTCCACACATGGAGTCCCATCCAGCTGGAAAGCTGCATTTCCTCTCCGCTCTCCTAAAACTTAACTGTTCTGTTCTGTTCTGTGGGCGGCCATTTGTTTTCCAGTAATTATCAGTTAGGCCTGCGCTCTCACTATAATCGGTGTCAGCTGCTCTGCCTCCCCCCCTCCTCCCCCCACTTTTCCTCTCTCTCATGACAAGTTAATGAGGGACGTCCAGTGACCCCCGCCGGAGCTTTAAACACCAGCTAGCAGACAGCAGACACTAAAAACAAAACCAAAAACCCCCTGTGTGGCTGCAGTAAGTGAACTCTGCACGAACACCATGTTGGTAATTAGAGAGATGACAGCGAAGAGGAGGGGAGAGAAGGAACAGAGAGATTAAAGGAAAGAGGAAGAGAAAGAGTCAAGAAAAAAATCTATCTGGTTTATGATATTGTCTTGTGATATTGGACACGTCGTTATGCAACTCTCATTATTCAAAGCTCTGGTGAATTTAAACGTATCTGAGCCGGAGCACATTTTTCTGTGGTCCCAGGAGAATCCCCCAGACTTCAGTTTTAAGAGCATCTCAATTTAAAAAAAAAAAATCCAATTATCCCTCTCGCTAAACCCTTAAAACCCTCGCCACCCTTTAGACACTTTAAATCTCCGTCTTCCCTCTTTCAGCAAAAGGTTTTAGGTGGCGACTTCTTCAACAAAGTGTGTGGTCATCTGAAGCTGCTGGAGAAAGAGTATTTTGGGCTGGAGTTCAGACACCACAGCGGGAACTACGTAAGAAAACACAAACATCACAGATAAACACAGAATAGTTCGAGTTCTTGTTTTTTTTGTTTTGTTTCAACGTGTTTCTGTTGCAGGTTTGGTTGGAACTGCTGAAGCCGCTGGTCAAACAGATTAAATGTAAGTCACATTTAAAAATTCAATAACCAAAATGATGAACAGCAACACGCGTGTAGAAGTGTTCAAAACATGGTCAAACTAATCTCTATGATCACATTTCCATGCATGACATGTTCATTTTTTACAATTCACGCCTTTCTTTTTGCCCACTGATCATATCTCATCATCTAGAACCTGCCCTGTCTTCTTTTTTTTTATTCCCTGCGTCAGACACCAGCGATTTATTCTTCAGGTTTATAGTCAAATTCTTCCCACCGGATCCTGGACAACTCAAGAGAGGCCTCACCAGGTGACGTTTCTAATTATCACGTTGTGTTAATATTTCAGTCTGTCAGATAAAGAGGTTTGCTGAGAGTCAACATGCCTCGTGTTGCTTTGTCCTCGTGTGTGCAGGTATCTTTTTGCCTTACAGATAAAGCAGGACTTGTCTAACGGCAGTCTGACTTGTAATGACAACAGCGCCGCCCTGCTGGTGTCTCACATACTGCAGTGTAAGCATATGAAAGAGACACATAACCAACCATCATATAGACATGCTTATAGTCGCACAGAAAAAATAAATATGGACTTGTATGCGTGTTACAGCAGAGCTAGGGGAGTACGACGAGGAGATGGACTATCACCATTTGGAGATGAAGCACTACGTCCCCAACCAGGAATATCTGGACCACAAAATCATCAAGTTTCATAAGAAACACAGGTATGAAACGAAACATCAGAGACTGATGGATGTGCCAAAAAAAAGGTTTCTTCCCCGTTGTGCATTTTGTCCTTCTGGTCCCGCCCACAAATTCTCATTTTGTTAACCGACTTGAGATTGTGATGATGTAACAAGAATAAAATTAACTTTTCAAAGCCAATAAAAAGGCCGGCCTTGTTTGCAGTTACAGGTGTCCCCGTCTTTCATTATGGTTGTCTTCAGGAAAAAGCTTTATGGGCCGCATTCATTTTGTTGTTGCAATACCGTGAGTGACCACTGGGAGAACATTGGCAGCATCGTGGAGCAGCAGCTCCATATCCAGCTCTCCTCATACATCCCTGGATTCTTTCACTCCCATGTCTCATTCCTTCAGAGGAGTTTCTCCAGCAGACGCAGACATCCACCTGCTGGAGGTGGCGAGGAAGCTGGACATGTACGGCATCCGGCCTCACGCTGCCCACGACGGGGAGGGAATGAGGATCAACCTGGCTGTCACACACTCTGGAGTTCTGGTCTTTCAGGTATGGATGTAGATGTATTCCTTTTTAAAAATGCACACACACATAAAGAGGGCATTAACTTTTCAAGTGGCCGTTCCATAAAGCTAGGCTTTACCATTCTGTCAGCAGGAGGTTCTGTTTAGCCACATTAACAGCTTGGCTGTTGAAAAAGCTGTACTTAAACAAATACCTAATGGATTGACATGGAATTTGGTACAGATATTGAAAGTATACAAAGGATGTAACCTGAGGATTTTGGCGATCCCTTGACTTTTTATACAGCGCCACCAATAGGTAGAATTTTCCATGTATATACAATGATAGTGATGACCGAATTCATGTTGGAAAGTTTAGCAGATTGACACTTTAAAATACTAAAATCTATGTTCACATGCTAAACATCAGCATGTTAGTGCACTGAAAGACAAATTAACTGATTTTTTTTCTTCTATGTTTTCCAGGGAAACACGAAAATCAATACGTTCAGCTGGGCGAAGATCCGCAAGCTAAGCTTCAAACGCAAACACTTCCTCATCAAACTACACGACACAATTGGGGTGAGGACATGACTCGGTCTAATGAAGCTACAGTGTTTGTCGCTCATCTTCGAGCTGGTCTCTCTATGTTTTCATCAGTGTACTGTATGTATTACTAAGTGTTGTTTGACGCCCATCCAGCCATCATGTAAGGATACTCTGGAGTTCGCCATGGCCAGTCGTGATGTGTGTAAATCCTTCTGGAAGACGTGCGTGGAGTACCACGCTTTCTTCAGGCTGGCTGAAGAACCCCAGGCCACGCACAAAACGCTGCTGTCCTGTAAGGGCTCCAGCTTCAGATACAGGTAACGCATAAAACACACATTGCTGTGATATAAAGGTGCATTAAGGCAATTTTCCTCTCTGTACTGTTTCTATGGAGACATTTCCTCTTGAAATATGTTGACCTTGTAACAAAACGCCCATTTCACAGCAGCTTGAAAGACTAGTCCCTTTCATTTTTCTTTCCATTTAATTTGTATCACCAACAACGTAGCTGATTATATATTTAGGTGACAACCAAAAAATGATCCTCTCTAACCATCTATCAGTTTTGAGTATAAAATAAAAGATTAAAAAGTTGTTTGTCTTTTACTCAACGGTCTCCCATCCTGTCCCAACCTTTTCCTGTTGAGTAATTCCAGATGTTTGTCCTTATTTTGCTGTGGCAGTGGGCGGACCCAGAAACAACTGTTGGAGTGTATGGGATCTGGAGAGAAGAAACCTTTTCCCTTCGAGAGGTGAGAAGACATTTTCCAAGCCAGACATATTGAACGATGCAGTGGAAGCAAAAAGATACTTCAGACTTCCACTGAACTTCAAAAAGTGCCAGTGTTGTAGGAGACACCAAGTGTTGTCTAACCCTAACGGGATGTCTCATTCGTATGTCCAGGACTTGCTGTCAGTCAGACCACGATCCCAGACAGTGTCGATCGTCTCCTGATCTTCTGACCGACGTCTCGAAAGAGGTACTAAAAACTACCATTCAAATTGGAGATTAGTTAATGCAAACAATTCATCGTTTCAGGCCCAGTAAGAAGACAATTCTAATGTTTGTGAGTGTTTTACCTCCTCAGCTGTACGAACACTCCAATCCGTTCAGCCGGTCAAGTCGTGCTCTGGCGGTCCGCAGTCAGGACGAGTTGGACCCACATCACCGAGGCGTCAACGACATCGACATCGGTGAAAGAGGGGCCAAGCGCAGCCGCTCATCTGTTGAGTTCAGCCAGAGGTTCCGCCCCCTCTCTCAAGCTCCTCCCCTCTCTCCATCCGTCCACCAGTTGACCCCGTCGCCGAAGACCAGATCCTCCTCCACGTCTTTAATGGAGGACATGAGGGGGGGACGGATTGGGGCGCAGCGCCAAGCCCAAAGGTTGGCCGGTGTCTATGGCAACCGTTCACGACGTCGGCCCAACCCCCAGCCGCACCCGGATGCCGCGCAACAGCTGGTTCTTCTCTACCCAAACAGCCCTGCCTACCAGTATCACCCCATCCTCCCGTCATTCCCGTTGGCAGGTTCCTTGCCACTCAACCGACACCCCTACTTGACAGACTACGTCGCCGTTTCCTCACTCGAGCGTTTTCCGCCTCCTCGGCGGCGGGATTATGTGACAATGGATGGCATATCGCGCCCATCTTTCTACCCATTAAGTCACAATTTACCATCTCTTTCACCAATCAGGAGGAACCTCCGCCCCTCTGGTTCAGGCGGGCTGGGATTGGCCAGGGTCTACCATCCGGGAAGCAATGGAGCGAGGCTATTGGGTGTTGGACACACAGAGGCGGGGCATTACAGCGACGACTCCAACTTCCTCCCGGGTCTGCCTCGCCGCGTGGCCAGCCAACCGGATGTCAAGTTCCACCTCTCAAGGAGTTCAAACCCCGCCTTCAACCCTGCTTCTGAGTTTCGTCCCCTCGGTTACTACCCCCACCTGACACGCCCCTCCAGACCCAACTTCCTCCCGCTAAACTCCTCCCCTCTGCCCGAACGCCCCGCTTCGTTATGCATGATCGGCGGCACCTCCGGTAGCTACAGCGACTCAGACCCGGAGGTTTTTTATCCGTATTACTGCCCACCCCCCCAGCTGGGGAAGATGGCACGTTCCGCCGGACAAGCCAGGATGAGGTTTTCCTCTGGGAGCCTCCAACTGGACGAGGAGGAAGAGGGCGAGGACGAAGAGGAGGAGGACGGAGCAGTGAAGGAGACGGCAAAAAGGGAGTTAAAGGAAGCAGAGGACACAAAAGGAGCATCGAAGATGACTGAAATCACACTGTAGATAAACATGAAACATTACAAGGGTTCATGATATGATCAGTCAAAACTGACAGGGTTGTTTAAAAAGACTGCAGATGGAGAATAAATGTGTGAATTGTATTGTTTTGAGGTGTACTGGCAGATGAAATGTATTTTTGGCCTTGTTTTAGCGATGAACCTCAGCTTCTGAAAACTGGCGGCTGTTTGTCACATTTTGGTTGCAAGCCCGAAAAATTTAGGGAATTAATATCTTTAAAATTGTATCTATGTTACTTTCACAGTTGACCATTGCAGGTCAAACAAGCCATGACAACAAGACATTGACTATATCAGCTTGACCACTTTTTAAAAGAAAACTTTAAAGGCTTAAATGTTGAGTCTTCATGTGGGTGTGATGCCTTCGTAGAGTCTGAGAACTTATCGAGTAACTTTCTGGGTGATGTAGTCGGATAATGTATCGTCATTTAACATAAAGGATGAATTCTGTAGAAAAATGTGAACTTTTGGTTTATATTATACAGTTGCATTTGTCAATAAAGAGTTTTAAACAAGTAGATAGTAAATTAATTCATTGCAAAAATATTTACATATTACAAAAGAGCAAAATATCTTTTGCATGAAAACAACTGCAAACAGTACAAGTTTGTCAAATAAACAGGTTAAACACCACAAGCTTCTCAATCAAACTTAAATATTTATTCATAAAACTCTAAGTCCCGCTACAAAAAAAGCAAAGTTACTGTAAAATCTTACATCTTTCATTTCCCCCCTCAACAAGCGCTGTCGTATCCCTTATGATATATAAAAAGACAAAAATATACAGTGACCAAGTTTTATAGTGTCTTTGGTACAAACGGTCAGTAATGCCTTTGATTACAGCTCCCTGCATGCTCTTGAAAAGAGGCTGTGCAACTTTCCAATGTTGGGTTTTAAAAACCACGTCAGGTTTTATTTTTAGAATCAACACTATTTGGTAGTTTTAAACTAAGTTTTCCCAAACTTGATTAATTTGTGTTCTCCCATCACTGAAATCTTAACATAATCAAAACCGTTCTGAAAGACCCAAAGCAACATCAAGATTTCTCCAATTTCCACTGGTTGTGCAACGCTACTGGTTGTACACTGAAAAGAAGCCACACTCATCTTATTTATGAACAACCTGTCCCAGCTGGCCAACTCAAATGTTTGGTAACTGCTGGTTAGCAAGCTTCTAGTGCCTAGCCCTGCTAGTGTCTGGTAGCTCCTGATAATGGGTCCAAAAATGGGTCTGGATGATGAAAACTCCTTTGTTTTTAACAGGTTAGGAATCTCCACCGCTATAAACGCAGACTTAAAATGATGAAACCTTTTTAGAAGTAACTGTTGCACTTTCAGACCGGACCTTGACTGAATCCAGCCGTCAGGAAACTGTAATCAAAAAGCATTACTGAAGACAACAAAACATGTGTAATATTGGCATATAATCCGTCTCAAGTGCTACCGAACAAACATATAGACGTCTACCGACTGAAGGCAAGTCATGACACGAATCACACCGCTGCTGATGGACGAGAACCCTCTTCTGCATATTTCTCCGTGTACGGCTCGGACAAAAATCTCTATGAAAAAGAGCGACGTGTTCTTTTAGAAAATGACTGACAGAAAAAACATTTAAGGCACATGATGGTAATCTATGAAGATTAGCAAACATAACGCAAGTACTCGCAAACTTAAGTCTGAATAAAGTCTGACAAAACGGTGTGCTTTATTTTAAACATATTCAAAACTTAAACTCAGAAAGTCATTAACAGAAAATAAAGGGGGGGGGGACCACAAATCCAACTCAGACTGTATTTTCAAAAATTCTGAACAGTTCATTGAAAATTAAACTGAATGAGTTGAGGGAGAAAGAAGGTCTTCAACCAGCAGAAGTGAATATATAGTGTATATATTACATTAGTAGTGTGTGTGTGTGTGTGTGTGTGTGTGTGTGTGTGTGTGTGTGTATTGAGATGTGTGTGTACAGCGAGGAGACATTGCACAGCAAGTCTCCTCCGTTTTCATCATACAGCAGCGTCACCGTACGGAGACACAGTCTCTCTCCACTTCCTTCGGTCCATCCGTCTGTCCGTCCGTCAGTTTGTCGTGAATCTGCGAAGGAGCGACAGAAATCAGGACATCTGTCAAACAAATGATCTGCAGGAGGACGACACAGACGTCTTGTTCTGAATAAAACTAAACCAGGAAATGAAACAAAAAGTTAAAGAAAAAGACAGGAAGATTTTCATAAAATTTTGACAGAATTTAAAAAAAAAAAAAAAAAAAAATATATATATATATATATATATATATATAATAAAAGAATTTAAAAGTTAAAGAAGCAAACAAACGAACAACAAAAAGTAAGAAAGAAGTGACATATTGAGAGAAACCTACTTCTCGTACCTGGCAATGATGTGTGTGACCATCCTGTCCGTGATGCCCGGACACACTTCTTCAGCCAATCGAATGTTGCGTTCCAGCTCCTCGATGGCCAATCGCTGCTCGGAGTGCTCCTTGTGCTGCTGCTTCAACTACAGAAGAAGACAACGACAAACATGAACGGTGGGGGGGAGTTGGATGACAAGAGACACAACTCTCACGTCTGTACGGTGAGTACGAAACAAAAGACTCAACTCTGTCCACTCTGTTCAGGACTTGACGCGAACTAACTTTGTCCGATAAGACTCAGTGTGATTTTTGTATTTTGGTACTTCCTTTTATGCCAAGTTTGCTTCCTTAATGTGGTGAGGTGGTAAACAGGCTGCTGAGTGTACAAACCTCAGTGAAGACGGGAGAGATGACTGTGGTCAGACTGGCAGATTTACTCAGCTGATCCTGAGCCTGCACAGATGAAGATGAGGAGGATGAGGAGGATGAGAAGAGGGGAAAAACAACAGGTGGGAGTTTATGGAAGTGCAGTTTAATTGAAATCAGCGTAGGTGCCGTGCTGCCAGAGCATACAGGAAATAAAATGCTCAGTTTTCTTGATCCGGTTCAAATTCATTTTTTAAGTTATTTAGGATAAAAAAACATTGAGGTTGTTTTGATCCGCTACCATTTGCCCTGACCATTTCCTGTACTGTTTCAAATTAAAAGCCCGCTTGCATTTCAGAAGACACAAGCGCTTTTATTGTGAAACATTTGCAGGAATTTGTGACTGAAATCAGACACTTTAGATGAGATAAAACGGGGATCCTGAAATAATAATAATAATAATAATAATAATAATAATAATAATATGAAAGCTACTGACCGTCCCATTGAGGACCTTCCTGCCCTCGGGCTTCTTCTTCCGGACGGTTGTGAAATTCCAGTCAGGAGGGTCATTGTTCTCTTTGTTACTGGACTCACTTCACATACAAACACACACACACAAACACACACACACACACACACACGTTAGCACGTAATACACAAATACCTACATTCACGTCTGAAACTAAAAGTTTCTGCTGCAGTGAACTCACCTGTCGGAGTCATCGGAGCTGCTGCCGCTGTGCCCCTCCTCCTTCCACCTCCTGAACCTGTCGATCAGCTCGCTGAGGTAGGACGTCTTCTTGCAGTGTTTGATGATGAACTTGTGTTTGAGCAGCTCCTTGGCTGTGGGACGCTGCAGGACGAGAGAGCGGAGGCACAGAGTTCACTGTCAGAGGTCAACTGAGAGTTTCATCTGGTCTCAGCAACAGAAAATGAGCAGAAAAAAAGAGAAAGCGAGACTTCGACTGGCGATTTTTAGATTAAAAAGCAAAACGAAATGATTTGTCTTGTTTCAGATATTTCACTTGGAGCTCCTTGTATGGTTTTTGTGGGTTGGAGGAAGAAAAACAGAAGACCAGTGAAAACAGCAGCGCTGTGAGTCCACCAGGGGGCGTCAAGATGCAACTACGATCATACACAGGACAAGGAAGCTGCTTTAAAATGAAAGCCATAGAAAAACTCGTGAAATTATGAAACAAATGAAAAAGTCAAGAAATGTGACTCAAGATATCTGTCAATATGCCCAAAATCTGTATTTTCTTGTATTTATGAGAGAGAGAAAAAAAAAAATCCTAGAAATATAATGTTGCATAAAATAGAAAATCTGCTTCATCTAAAGCACCTTAAAGTTGTACTTGAGTGCAGTCCTTTAGTAAATGTTTCACTTTTGTCTCCTCAATAGAAATAAAAAGGACACCGGACTCCTGACCAGCAGCTAAAACACCAAGCAGACATTATGGTGAATGTGGACCGTGTCGGTCGGGTGGGGGGGGGGGGTCTTACGAAGGTGGGGTCCTTGTTGAGGCAGGCCTCGGTGAACTCTTTGAAGCTCTTGGAGAAATCTCCGGTCAGCGTTGGAGGAGGAGATTTGGGGATGTGGAAGAGCACTCGCATCGGATGCATGTCGGAGTTGGGAGGTTCCCCCTTGGCGAGCTCGATGGCCGTGATGCCCAGCGACCAAATGTCCGCCTGGAGGGAGTCCAACAATAAATACACACCGGCGTGAAGACTTCTGGCAACTTCTTACATCCGTTAAAACATATATTTTCTATATATCTTTTTACTATGTCTAGTTTTTTCTCTACATGCTGCTGTAACAGTGCAAATATCCACAGTCACACTAATCATTTTATGTAAAAATGTCGAGGACACAACTTCAGAAGTCTTTTTTCTTTTGCTGACTAAATGTTTTTACACACCGGGTGCGTTTTTTCAAACGTCAATAAATTTTTTCCAGCTGTTACTTTTTGTCATGAGTACTTTTACACATAACGGGACTATTGCTTGGCCAAAAACAACATTTTAATTTTGAAGAATGAGCTATCGCAAATCTATTTGAACTTTTTTGTTTTGTTTTTGAACAATTGTCACAAATTCGCATCGCTAAGACCTCCAGTGTGTAAATCTCACAAAACGTCGACTTTACAGTCAAAAGATCAAATAAAGAAAAGCTCCAGAACCAAAGAGTGTTTTGGCATCTTTGCTTGGTAAATGATTTAAAGAATTAATAATTCATTATGATTAGTTTCCTGTAAATTCGCTTGGTCGGGAAATAATCTTGGAAATAATCAGCTATTTGAACATGAAGGCAAACACACACTCGGTCAGGTGATTTGGTTTGGATGAAAAGTTGTGAGGCTCAACTTTCTGTTTGCGCTACCGCTGTGAAACCCACTAACCATATGTTAACCTGGGCAACAACACACACACACACACTTGTAGCAGAGCCATTCAGCGTCACATTACCACAGGATGCTCGGTCGCTGTTTGACTGTTAACTCTGCCGGCTCCATTACTGATGCACACTGACCATATGGCAGCATGTGGTTGGAACGAACACACACACACACACACACACACACACACACACTACTGTGGTGGAAACTAAAGCTGAAACTGACAATTACCTTTTATGAATGTTTTTCTTAATAAAATGTCTTGTTTTTGTCCTGAACAACAGTCAACAATTTCAAATGATATTCCATTTATTATCACGAAGGACTAAAAGAAGCAGAAAATATTCACTCGTTCAACTAATCGATTATCAAAAGAGTAGCTGATTATTTTTACTGCCGATCGATTGATCGTTGCAACACACGAAGCGTCACAACTTTACACAACCAAAACATAACAACTGAAGGGCCGACACTAAATATGTTTTGCCTTTCATCCTATAAAACGTGAGTACACACGTCTCTCTCTCTTCCAGCGAACTTTAAAATGAACCGTCACACACGCCGTCACTCAGGTACAAAGGCTGTCTTTTCTTGGTACGCTTGTTCTGACTGCTCAGGTTACGTCTGTCGTTTACGTAACCGTTCGTGGCATCAGCAAACTGTCTTTGGTGTTTCAACAAGTCAAACTTTGTCTTTCTTCCCTTTATATAGCAGATTAAAAACAAAAACAAAAGCCTGAACAAGTTGCACCTCCAACAAGCTGCCTTTCATTTCACCCCCCCCCCCATCCCTCCTCCCCTCCGTACTTGTAGCTTGAGTTGAAAACTAAACCAGAGATCATGTACGATGAGTGCAGCTCGAATTTGCACAATTTCTTCAGATATTTTATTTTTTACATGTTTCCAAAGAATTTTGGCTTCTTTTTTTTTTTTTTTTTTGACGTTTCTGACGTCATAAAATAAAAAAAAAAAAAAATAAAAAAAAAAATAAAAAAAAAAAAACAGACAAACAGGCTGTTTCAGAGGAAGACTTAATAACACACATGAATCAAAGCACTTCAGGAGACAAAGAACACACCCTGATGGGTTTGCCTTATTTCAGCAGACGTCACCAGACATTTGTTTACTCGGTTATTATTGTGCATCAGAAGCATCCTTTTGACTTTTGTATGAGCAGGTGAGGTCAATACTGGCACAAAACTGACGTCTCAGTTTCAGACAGCTGTCAAACGCACACAAACAGAGAGGATGACGAGGGAATCCCTGTAAACTGGGAACAACTGGACCCATTATCAGGTGCAGGGAACCTCAAATGAAAGCCCACAACGCCAAACTACAGGGCACCGAGGGGCGTTTCTATTATCGGATGCAAATAAATGCCAAGACTTTGGAAATAATGCAAATAAACTGAAAGCCAAACATAACAACAAATCCACGTGGATCATGTTGCCGTGGCGATACGCAAACCCGGTGCCCCGTGTGGGGCAGAGGACTCCCTCAGCCGTGGACTGTATTTACAGACCTGATGGGGTTTGAATGATCAGATCTGAAAATACAACAGAGCAGCTCGAAGGAAGTTTCTCATCAAATCATGAGCTAAAGTAAGAGGTAGTACAAACATAATAAGCTATGATTAGTTCTTCTTCTGCTCTCACTGTGTCCTGTTGTTGATCTCCCCGAGTATGTCATAGATAAAGAGTTGTTCATTTTTACCTTTTATTTGTTACTGACTGAATTAGACTTCAACAGAGTAACGTGGCCTCTAAAAGTGAAAGTTTGTGGTAAACTATAAACGGGGTTCTGACCTTGGAGTCGTAGGCGGACTGCTGGATGACCTCGGGTGCCATCCAGAAGGGCGTTCCCACGAAGGTTTCCCTCTTGATCTGCGTGTCCGTCAGCTGACCGGCGACTCCGAAGTCAGCCAGCTTCACCTGACCGTGCTCCGACAGCAGGACGTTGGCGGCTGCGGACAATTGACATTACTACTAATGAAAACTAAACACCTCAAAGCTACTATGTGAAGGATTTTTTTTTTTTTTGAGAACTAAATGACAGTTAAAAAAAATTAAGTTTGCTTGCAGAAAAAACAAAAACTAAATTCTGTTCACCTCCATTGAACTGGTGTCAATTCAGAGTCAAATGTCTCAAACAAAATCCAATTAGCTTAATGGCCAGATTTTCAAAGGGAGAAGCTGGAACATTATTATTTTTTTATTCATCTTATTTGTGTACTTGCAGAATCGAATTGACTTCATAAATAATAATTATATAAAAAAAAAAAGACTTCGCAAACGAACTAACATAAAAACTTAAAATATTACTAAGGTGCATTATAGGAATTGTAGTATTTTTTTTACACCTTAATCCAACCCTAATATTAAAAGCCCCATTGTTTTGGTTTCTGCTGCATTGATTGTGACTGATGTTGTATTTAAAAAGTGCTTTATTTTCTGAGTTTGCAAAGCTTAATCATTAAAGGTCTCTTTTGAATAACACAAGAGGTCCAAGGTTCAACAATCTGAGCGCTGGTTTTTAATCCCAACCGCACCTTTGATGTCTCTGTGGATCTTCTTCTCTGAGTGAAGGTAGTCGAGCCCCTTCAGGATCTCCTTCAACATCGTGGCAATCTGAGACTCATCGAACGGACCCGCCCGCAGCTGCACACACACACACACACACACACACACGCATACGCACACACACACACGCACACACGCATACGCACACACACACACGCACACACAAACACAAACACAAACACAAACACCAAGTGATGACACATGAGGGATCGACACACCGGAGGCTGTGCGTGCGTAGGCGTTCAAACACACCCTGTTCAGTTTCATTCAAGACAAGACTCAACACGAGACAATTACGAAGCATCAGTCACTGAGACGTTTTTATATAAACATTAATTTACATGTTTCAATCATTTTTCTAACTTCTTTATTATTTCTCCTACAAGCAACTAAAGCTTCATGTGCCACAAATTTCCTCCCAGAATTCAACATGGTCTCGATGTTTTGATAAAAAACAATTTTTTTTTTTGGTGCTTTTATTTGGACACAAATGTGCATTATCACGAGTGAAAATCCGTCAAATTGAGCAAATTAATTTAAATAAAACTTCAGAAAAAAAGGAGATGAATCCATCTTAACCCTGTGAGAACCAACATTAGGTGATAACTCTTTCAATACGCGAGTAAGTCCTCGCTGTCGGCAGCCGTTATCTTACTCACCAAGTCGAGCGCTGAACCCCCACCGAGATACTCCATGATGATCCACAGCTTACTGCCCTGGAAGAGGAAGAATTTGTTTCGAAACTTGTTTTCTAAAGTGACAGAAAATACAAATAAATGTAATTTCATAGAACAAATGAGAAAAAGATGGAAACGATCAATAACCTCCATCTCGGTTAGAAATCCCATTTTCCTTTTTTTTTTTTTTTTTTTTCCCATCAGCCCCGCTGCTTCCCGTCACCTCTTCCTGCAGATTTTCTTAACTGTGGCCGGCTCGGCGTCTGTCTTACCTTCAGGTAGGAGCCGAAGTACTTGGTGATGTACGGGCTGTCGCACTGACTGAGCACCGTGATCTCCTGCTGGATGTCCTCGATCTCATCCTCGGCCTCCTCCAGATCAATCGTCTTGATGGCTACAACGCTCTGACTGCGGTTGTCGATTCCTTTGAACACCTGCAGGAGGAAAAAAAAAAAATGAGATAAGCTCGAGACAGAAACATGAGACCAAGAATGATGAAGAGAGAATGGAATAAACAAAAATGTGGAAAAATGAAACCACCTCTCCAAAAGATCCTTTTCCGATGCGATCGAGTTTGGTGAACAGCTCCTCCGGATCGATCTGAGAACTCTGAGAGGACGAAGAGGAAAACCGGTGTTAATAGTTCTTTATATTCACATCCTTATAAATCACACAAAACTGAACATAAAACTGCAACTGAGAGATGAATCCATATATAACCACTGGATGATATCTTTATTACCACTGTGAGATAGTGTGTATTTATGATGACGTGACGTTGGGAATCTTCTCATGAATGAATGAATGGATCTTCCTTTTTTTTTTTATTTGATCTCATTTTCCTCAAAATTAAACAATTACAAACATAACAAACAATAATAGCAATACCAAACACAAAAAGACAAAGAAAAAGACAAACGATTTCATGTTTTTTCAACGTTTGATATTAAAGGTTGAGATCGAAATGCAACGTTGGGACGAAAATTTTGCTTTTATTTCATGCTAGCTACATGCAACACAAGAAGTTTAAAACGCATATAAATATATATTTCTATCCATCCAGCTACACAACATACATGAAACATTTTCAGTCCGTCTGATTATGAGGGATTTTTTTTTTCCATATAACCACTAAGTGACAACTTTATTATAAAAAATATTGTTTCTTCACCAATCCTTTTCTCTAGTTTTATAGATTTCAGGAATCCACCCTGCAGCGAGCAAAATAAGAGAAATCAAACCCGATGGAAGAAAACCTATAAAAGTTTTCATCACATTTCCAGAAAGTTATTTCTTCACACAAAACGCTTCGCAACACGACGTCCATGTTGTCACCACAGAGCCTCAAAACTATCACAGAGACATAAAACGCAGAAGGAAACAAGCATGACAGTTAAAGATAACAGGAACTGAACACACAGCTGCCTGACCACACACACACACACACACACACACACACACACACACACACACACACACACACACACTTATCTCTGTGGGATTACATTTGTTTCCCAAACACGACTGCTGTGTCCGTTAAAGAAAGAACTTTAACGAGAACGTACGTCACTTTGAAGAGTTCATAAATGTGAATTTCACACAGATGTTTTACAGTTTCTGCCTTTAGATGAACAAAATACCGTTTCATGTTCAAATTAAGCCGGCGTATCAAAGCTGCGGCTTCAAAATAAACATCACGGGGACATCTTGTCGATGACAAATTGAGAATTTGTATGCTACGCTTGGTCTTAAAGTTCAAACCGGGAAAACAAAAAAGGTCTGCAGGATGACAGAACGGGCTTCTTCCTCTGAGGAGACCCAACTCCCGAAAAGTGGAAGTTTTGGTATCGTGGTCAAACCAGAGTCACCCGAATATATATATATATACACAAAAAAAAAATCATGAATATTCACAGCAGATTACACAGAAATCAAACCCACAAACAACCTCGCAGAGCAGAATATTCTGTAAAGAGTGTTTGGACACCCAACAGCGGCTTCACTATAGATCGGAGTCTCAATGGTTCAGCGTGCAGAAGAGCTGGACACGTCCGGGCAGCGAACCAAGCAGCTCTGCAGCAGCTGTGGGGAAACTTTCCTCCTCGTTTCAGCCGGCACCGTTTTCACAGCGCCGACGGGCGCTCGTTGGGAATTGGGTCAAACTTTGACTTCCTCCTGGCAGCTGGCGCGCTCCGAATAATCGTCCTTTCATGCCTCATTTCTTTAAGTTGGCATCTAAACTTCATGATTGCATCAGCAAACACAAGTTCACCTTCAACTGTGAGAACAAAACTAGTCTCAATGCAGTCAGGTGATAATTCTTCTTCTGGTTTTCTTTCTACAAACTTTCCGCCATCAGATCCTTGCTGGTTGAACTTGGACAGCTCTTAGACGTCTCGTCACTCACAAATCCTCCATTTTGGAACTTATTGACAGCATGACTAACTTCCTGCAAACGATGCTCGACTCAAATTGATTGTGGGTGCAGGTGATAGTTCTTACCAAGAATATTTCAAACAAAATTTGAAACTCAAAGTTTGTCTAAATGCTCGTTTGTTGCCATTTAAAGGGGCGTAGTGACGCGTTCTCAAGTCAAATCCTGATGTATTTATTTCATCTCTAATGAAACCACTTTATAAACCTCATGGAAGTTTCTGCTCATTGTTTTCAATCCAGTGTTTCAGTGTTTTAAGTGCTGCCATCATGGCCTAAAAAAAGCACTTGTTATGCAACACACATACACACACACACACACACACACACACACACACACACACACACAGTATGAAACACACACACAAACACACACACAGTATGAAACACACACACACACATTTTGTCCTCAGACTCTCTAAATTGCTTCAAAGAACATTTAATAAACACTTCTGCAGAAGTGTATGATGCTGGTAGACTTTCCTCTGAACTAAAAAAAGAACACACACACACACACACACACACACACACACACACACACAGAGAGAGAGAGAGAGAGATTACCCACAAAGTTGCCACACCCTGTTAGCAAATACAGCGGTTACCGTCGAATGATACTTTTAGCTTTGGTGCAGACGGCGACTACAGAGATGCACAATACGACAATATAAGAAGCTCGCCTATGAAACTGCACACGATATATTCAAATAACCACGACTTATGTGTAACTAAAGAAAAAACATTTCAAGATTTATCCTCGACTTCACCGGTGGGCTGATGAAGATGAAGGACAATGCCGGTTTATTTCAACCTGGTGTGTTTCCTGTTGAAGCGACTACTGGATCTCTCGAGGTCGTGCTGGCGTTGCACTCTCAGCCTCTGCTGGAGAGATTCAGGGAAACCATGAATCCCACAAAATATCTTCTCAAAAACTGAGATTTTTGTTTTGGTTTTTTTTTACAAGAATCAGTTTAAATGATTGTAACTCGTCGAATCGAAAGAAAACACGAAGGATGAAATAAACAGGAATTATGAGAATATGATAAACTGATGAGTCAATTCAAACTAAAACAAACATTCAAAGTTAAACTCCATCGGCTCTCTGTTTCAGGTGATGCTCTCAGGACCGAGCGTCCCTTCGGGTTACGTCACCCTTCGTCTCCTGATAAGCCGTTTTATAAGCGTTGATTACAGGACGACATGCTGTACTTCGTTATCGTTGCCATAAGCGTGTTTTAGTGTCGTTTCCAGCACGGCTGCACCCAACTTCAACCGGAGCAGAGGTAGAGTTATTTAAAGCACCTTTGTGGGTGGAAATGACCTCGACCTGCTTTTAGACATCCACTGTCCTCGTTTATCAGAAATAATGCTTCAACAATTAATCATTTATCAAGCAAAACAATACAAATATTATCTGTTTTCCAGGGTTGAATATTGGCTGTTTTATATCATTGTAAAGTGAATATAAATGGCTTTTGGACACTAGAATCTCTTTTTCACTATCTCAGTTCTGTTTCATTTACAGGAATATCAAACATATGAATCCTCTCTTGGAGACACGGGATCCAGAGGACACAAAACAATGACTCGGTTATTAAACTAGCTGCAGAGTGATTGTTTGTGCTCCAGTAAAGAGGCCATGTTGTGTAGTGGGAATACGTAACTGTACTGTTTTCTCTATTTTTTTTACATTTAAAAAAGTGAGAAAAAAAAAAAAGAACACCAGATAATTGGAAATGACAGATTGTTCGTTGTGGCACTAAAACAAAACAAATTCAACCATAAAACTGTTAAAATATCAAACTGAAACAAAATAAATAGCTCGTAAAAGCATAAATTAAGCTACGCACTTAGTTACAAAGCATTTGACTAACGTCACGTCACGGGCAATTTCTTTCGTATGTGTGTCAGCCAGAGAAAACATTATCGCCTTTTTTATAATTCACCTCGGGCAAATAAGGAAGAGCTGAAACAGCTGTTCAGATATCGGTTATGATGTAATAATATGATAACCGGAGACGAGGTTTCCCCAGAGGACCCGACCAACAAACAGTATCTCTTTATTCCATCCTACCAGCATTTATTTGTCATATATGAAATTAGAATGTGGTCCCAGTTTACATTTTAACTTCAAGCCTGTTGATTATTAAAAAGAAATGCTACCCATTAACATTAGATAACCTTTGATACTCAATGCTCAGTCATTTGATAATACAAATGTAGAAGTTTGACACTCTGACCTTCTTAATACATCAGCCTAATGTTGGTTTGTTTTTCTAAATGTTCTGTTTTAATGTTACTTGGTGGTTTTTCTGTTTGTTTCTGCTGCTGAACTGAAAACCGAACCAACAGTTGCTGTAAATTCATCCTCAACTACGGCAATGATTTCCATCAAACAGGGACTTTCTGAACCAAACGCATCAAGACGTAATTTATGAACAACAGTGGAGTGTTTCTACACTTTTGCTGTGAAGATATCGAGGTGCAGGTTTCCATTAGAATCAACTGACTGAAAAAGGTCCAAGTTTTGGGTTTTACACTATAAAATACCACAAATAGAAAATAAAGTTCACTTTCAACGAGGTGTGAAGTGTGAAGCTGAGTGGCCATGTTTGGACATTTCTGTCTCAGTGTGGTGAAAGAACAACAGCTGCAAGAGAGAGGGAAGTTAAATATTCAACCATTTCTCAAATCATTACTGAGCAGCTTTTTACTCAGTACATCAATTCTCTATTCCTGTAAAAGCCAAGTTACAGAAACTGTAAAAACTGCTATCGTTCAGAGTCCAGAAAAGATTTCAGTTCATGTGTGACTGCAGCTCAGGTTATACTGGCAGTCTGGGAATTTGTATTTGAGCTTATCAGCGCCGAGCCCGCAAGAAAGAATTACACGAATGCAAACAAACCCAGATATAAAAAGATGCTGCGTGTAAACAGTTAACATCAAACTGTTTTGTTCAGATCGTGTTGTTCGTTCTGATAATGACGTTCCTGTCGGTCTCCCGGCTTCAACGAGCACTGAACATCCATCAACCTGAACAACGTGTTGCCCAACAATTTATCTGCTGAAGTCGTCAAGAAAACATTCGTAGAGCTTCAAACTGCACGACTAGCAGTCCTAAACCCGGAGTTATTCAATCTACTGTATGAGCTTATCAACAAGGAGGAAAAACAAATCTGTAACTAATATTTCAGAAGCAGGAACCAGCAAATGTTTGGCATTTGTTCCTCAAAATGGACAAAACGCCGGCACTCACATCTTTATAATCTTCCATTTTTCACAAACGCGTTTCTGCTTAAAACTCATCAAGGAAACTGACAATTGAATCAATTTAGAATCTACAACAAAGGAAAGTGTGAAAACTGAAGTTGTTTTCATACTTTCTGAAGCGAGAACAAATAAAAGATCTCCAGATTTGAGAATAAATAATATAAAACAACGAGCGCTTCAGACTGCAGACTAGAAATCTGTCAAACTGTGAATGTATTTGTTCAAGTACATCATGATCCACATTTAAAAAGAAAAGAAAATGACGCAGTCCTTCAAGCAAAGTAGACTTTCTGAATTTTGCGCAGACACATTTTGCTGAGAAGCAATCTATTCTGAGAAAAAAAAAAAAACAATGTGTATGGGAGCTGGCAAACAAAAACAGAGATCATTGCTTCTCCAACAGGTGAGTGACATTTTTTGGATGCAACAAAATTTAGCTGCAAAAGGTGTGAAAAGTTGTCCGGGAGGTTCTGAACAACACGACTGAGAATTCAGGTCATTACACAAATAAGTTTGTTCATCAGCATCCTGATTTGTGGAAATGTCTCCGTTTTAACAGAACAGGAGGTCCACCTTCACCTCCAGGTCACTTTTCAAACAATTTCAAAAAGATCATCTTGAAGATTTTTCTCTGCCGAACCAACAAAGCCCGACTTCAGTATCTTTATGTTCTGCATCTTGACTCTTAAACAGGAGCAGTGGGTTTTCCTTTTCTTTTTCTTTTTTTACTGATGGAGGTTTGATACTGATAAGAAGCAGATTCAGGTGAAAGCAACACAGAAAGAAAGAGGAAAAAAGAGAGAGAGAGAGAGAGAGAGAGAGAGAGAGAGAGAGAGAGAGAGAGAGAGAGAGAGAGAGAGAGAGAGCCATAGTTGGGTTTTAAAAAGGTCAGTGAACTCTCGTCGGGTCCGTCGAACACGCAAAACATTAAGCTGCCGGGAAGACTTGGACCGGTCGGTGGAAACTCTGTAACCGAGCGAGTAACCGAGCGTGAGAGGTCCATGTTTTTACTAACAAGTAGTGTCCAAATATCCCAACAAGAAAAAAAGGCTCTATGTGTGTGTGTTTTTGTCAGTAAGAGGTCAAAGGTCACAGCTGCTCAGAGGAGGAAGTACAAACACAGCATTCTCAGTAATGACCTCTGGGGATCCGCATCATGTGAAAGTCTCACCGACTCTTTAACGTTTCCTGTTTCGATTCAAAGTCGGCTCAGAAAACATGTCGTCGATGTGGAGTCATCTCACATGAGAAACTTTCCACAACTTATTACGATCCAATCAAAACATCTGTTTTCATCACGATGCTGACGATTGCGATGACTCATAAATCTGCCTGATCTCAAATTCAGACTTTTCTGAAACTCGTCACGTTGTTCCTGTTTACACGTTCTGATGTCGGAAAACGTGAATGTAAACAAACCGAAAAGCTTCAACAGAGAAGCATAAAAAAATGTTCTGCTGTGAATCAGACTGCAGAAAAAGTGACTCAGCCGCCATCATCAATCCTTTCAGGCAGCTTCTCACCCCGTGACACACGAGTGCCTTTCAGGTTCCAGTCTGGAGCCCGTGAACGACGCTGAAAAGGTGCAGCGGAGGAATTACAAAAAGCAGAAGAAGAAGCGGACACTCCCCGGCTGTTTGATCGGGGATATCTCCGCGGACACGCCTCCGCCTGGCTTCCCTGCTACGTCTGCCGCGTTGACAACAACCTGCGCTCGTACATTCAGAGTCGAGTTTAAATTAATTCAGGAAGTTTTGGACACGAGAGCGCGGGAAAGTTTGGAGCTGATGCTCTGCTGCAGTTAAACAGGAAGTTCTGTTTTTCTTTATCGAGAGGGGTCAAAACGTCAAGTCCAGATCCTGAAGGGATTCAGCGTCCAGAGGAAATAAAAGACCTCAGCATAAAGCAGTTTCAGCTCCTTTTCCTGTGCTGTGTTGAAGATCTCCCTTTCAGGTCGACACTTCTGCTTTTAATAAATATTGAGATAAAGTAAAGCTCTAAATAAAGCTGATATCATTAATGTGTTTTGTTCGTCTCCGCCTGCCAGTGTTGAAAAAATAAGACTGTACATAAAAGTGTTCGTAGCTTCCAGGTCTGAAAAATGAAGTGCGTTAAGCTGCAATACCACCGAGGGCCACTAGAGGTCGGCTCCAAAAATCTCTAACTCCAGCGACTCCTATTTAACTTCTCTCATGAAGTCAAAACAATTCTTCCAGAAGTTATCTCGGTGTTGCTAAAGTCGCTCCTTCTTTGTATTTTTCTGGAGGTCCATCCAAGCCGTGTTTTGGGGGCGTGTCTGTTTGATTGACAGGCCTGTGGTGCAATCAGGTTACACCACAACAAATTAAAAATCTCCACTGAAACCCGACTCACCAAAAGTCAAACTAACAATCCTTTGATAAGAGTCAATAAAATGTCTTCCTATGTGAAAAGTGTTCCCTATAACCCGTCAATCACTTGAACCGTAAAGATATAATCACACCACATTACATCAGCTGACTCAGACTCCAATGAAGCTCTATTTATTATTAATAGAGTTGAATAGTTTCTTTACATTGTGGGATGTTGCCGTGCAGGTGTTTATCTCCGAAGGTCAATGTGTAGAAGTGAGACCATTAGTAGAATTAAAGAGAGCGTTCACGTGCAACGTTTTTGATATTTGGGTCATTTATGAAGTAAAAAGATTACAAAAGTTTGAATATTGGCTTATTTTTGGGGGGTTTTCCGTATTGAAAAGACGTTTAGACTTTTGGGCTGCCTGTCAGTTAAAAAAAATCATTACTCAAGAAAATAATCAGCAAATAAGTCCATAATGGCAATAATTAATAGTTGAGCCCAAATGTTTTACTATACTAAAGTCTGTATTTCAGTAATGTGCTTTGGGAAACCCTGAAAGAGCCGACGCAACGACGTGTTGCTCCGAGGCAGCGAATCTTACAGACAAACAATCGACTTATTATTTGCAACCGACTTGCAAAAACAAAAATATCATAAATATGGAGTCAGCTGAGAAACTTGTGTCATGATGGCACAGTTTTCAAATGACATCCAGCTTATTGTACTGCATTATGTAATGATTCTTCAAAAAAACAAAAACAAAGGGATGTGAAGTCATGAGTCAAGAAGCCACAAACACCCGTCAGCTGCCTGATATCATTCAGGCTGGAAGAAGCTTTTTCTGCAGAACAGAGTTCATTACAGTGTGCACTGATAACAGAAGAAAAAAACACGGTTCAGAGGTACAAAGAACATGTGATGGTCTGTAGGACCCTTTTCTGTCTCTGTATGTTCTTTCCTTTCTCTTTTTTTCTCTTTTATGCCCAAAGAAAAACAAAATAAACAGAAGGAATGAAAAGACATTAAAAAGACGAGGTGACTGCTGAATATTTCCAGTTCTGTACGATCTGAGCGATGTTAAAACGACGGCAAACAGACGTCCGGCTGCAAACAACATGTGGACATACAGGTATTGTCACCTTTTAATTTGATACGGCTAACTTGTTAGCAAACAGCTGCCTGCTGACACATTTTACAGACAACAGGGCGACGAACAATATTTACTCTTCTTCTCGTTTCTGTTCGGCTCCTCTGCTGCTAACTTTATTTGAGGTTTGGTGCTGTGTGGTTAACATTTACTGGGATTTCTTTCAAAGTGTTTTTGCTGAAAACTTAGTTTAAGACCAAAACAATGAGCTTAAAGGCAGAAACTGCACATTCAGGTGTTGATTCTCATCACCTGTGTTAAAAAAAAATATTGATTAAAGCAACTTTAAGTTGCAAAAGGCCAAAGTCATAAAGCTGCTTCTATAGTCTATATTCATGAGGTAATCAAAAAAATGTGACTAGGAGCAAACGTAACTGATATTTTTGCTTTAAAAAAAAAAAAAAGTAGCCGTCGAGCAGCTGTCAAAACTGCTCCATATTTTCTGTCACCTAATCAATTAATCAAGTCGTCCCGGCCTTAAACAACACACTGGGCTCCTCCTGGCAGCCCCAGCAGACATTTCTGTCTGCCTCTGCGCTGCAGCTGTCGGGTGTCAGGTGTGTGTTGATTCAACCGCTGACGTCACCTCCGGCACCGCCCGCCTGGGACCAGCGGAGCAGGCCGAGAACGAGCCAGTCACACAGGTACACACCTGAAAGCCGGCCAAACAAGAGGTTTTACACCTTTATAACCCCCATTACACGCCTATAAAAAAAAACAATAACAACAAAAAACAGGCAGAAACACAGCGTTTCCTCTGATTTACGTTCAATAATCAACTGCAGGTGTAATCCCAGTTTGCGTACTATCGCATAAATCCAGAGTTAAATCGAGGTAGGATGACCTGTAGGGAATTTACAGGAGGTCCGATGAGAGACGTTAAGACATGCTGCTGAGCAACACGCACATAAAACAGGTTAGTAACAGCGGCGAGGCCACGACACACCCGGAACTGCATCCATAACCCGTATCATAAAGGAAATAAAAGATACAGAGCTATAAATAAGGTCAAGACACGGTGAGTCACAGTGGAAACTTCACATAAAGACTACCCAGAGGACACCGTAATGACAACATGGGGTACCACAGGCACATGTGTAAAGACAGGAATATCATAGGAGACACTATTCATTATCATAGAGTGAGTATGGAGCAGCTTCGTCAACATACAAGTCACAAGTTTTAAGATATTTAAGCAGCAAAAAAGCAAAATTAACACTGTATGGAGTACTAGATTCACACAATAAGTCAATATATGTATATTATAGGGATATATTAAAAGGTATAAACCAAGAAGTCAAACATAAACTGAATTTGGAGAAGCTGGGTCACAATTTAAGTCATCAGAGGAAACATAAACACTATGAAGTCACTGTAAACTCCATTTAGAGTAGTTAAACCCTATTTTAGGGACACTGTATGGGACTTTAGGGACACTGTATGGGACTTTAGGGACATAAACAGACAGTAAAGTCACTGCAAGCTAAATTTGGAGCACCGAAGGCCAAATATAAATCACTGTGTAAACGTCGTGGCCACATTTTAAGGGATGTGAACCCCAGAAAGTATGAAAGCTCCACACTTAAAGAAAAACACCTTAAAGTCAAAGTAAACTTCCTTCTGGAGGGATTAAAATCCATTAAAGTGAATAAAACAGGAGCTTAAAGACACAAAAACGCCATAAAGTCACTGAAACTGAATTCGGAGATTAGAAACACATTTGAAGACATTTAATGGGACTCAGTAAGAGATACCAACAAAATAAAAACGCCTCTAATTCACTGCAAACTAAATTTGACGTCACTAAATAGCATGTTGATAAATTTGAATAAACATTTATTAAACTTCATTTTGAGGGGGGGGGGGGGGGGGGCAACGTTACGTCGCTGGCCATTAAGTGAATAAACCAGGACGTTTAAAGACACATCAGAAGTTATTACATTAATGTCGTGAGGATATCATGAAGGAATGAATTAGAGTTGGACAACAACAACCAGCCTTCAGTGGTTAAAAAGGCAATTTACATGTGAATGGACACTGAACACGGCTCGTTTGAATACCGAGTCCCGGAGCGTTTTACCTGGTTTATTTGGTTTATTTATGTCACACTAACACCAGGTAATGACTTTTAAACGGGTAGGAAATGGCCTGTGGTTGCACAACGCCTCCTCCGCTGCTGATGAGCAGTTTTGCTTCGTACCGACGCCGAGAAAAAAAAAAAAAAAAAAAACCCGCAGCGAAACGCAGAAGCAGCCAGAAGCGTCCACCTTCCCGACGTACCTGCATACCGGGAACCTCCATGGTCACTTCTGAGTATGAACGCCCTGTTCCTCCTCCAGGTTGGTCCGCTTGGTTGTTGTTGTTGTTGTTGTTTTTTGTCACTTCTTTGACTTTCTTTTATCGAGCGTCTTCAACTAAAACTTCTCTCTCCCCCCCCTCCCCTCCCCTCCTCCGACAAAAGAAAGAAAAAACAAAACAAACAAAAAAAAAGGAAAGAAAGAAACAGATTTTAACTTCGAGGAGAGTTAAAAAAAAATAATAATAATATCCGAGAGAACAGGCGGTTTGTTTTTGCAAATGACCAAACGACAAACACACAGACGTGAGGGAGTCTGCAGCGAGGAAACAGTGGCGAGCAGACAACGAGCTGGCTCCTCCCACTTCAGGGGAGGAGCTCCGGAGGCTGGGGGAGTCAGCCTGAACATGTCTGCTGCCCCCTGGTGGTGGTGGTGGTGGTGGTTCTGTCTATCTATCAATCAATCAATCGATCTATCTATCTATCTATCTATCTATTATCTATCTATCTATCTATCTATCTATCTATCTATCTATCTATCTATCTATCTATCTATCTATCTATCTATTATCTATTATCTATCTATCTATCTATCTATCTATTATCTATATCTATCTATCTATCTATCTATCTATCTATCTATCTATCTATCTGTCTATCTGTCTATCTGTTGTTTTTTTACACAATATTGTTGAAAGTGTTTCAACAAAATTCCCCATTTCCTACTGCCAGGTAGATATATTTATGATAATAAATTTAATATTTGTGGATTTGGGAGAATTTGGCAAATAATTTTTTTACTGGAGAAATATTCTGTGGATTTTTTTTGTTTTTTGTTGCTATTTTCTGACATTTTATAAACCAAACTATTACAGGATTAATTGAAAATATGAATCAGGAGGTTTCATTTGTGTTGAAAATTTGCAGGAAAAAACTTTAATCTTGTTTGTGAATTACAAAAAACACTAAATTCCTGCTTCTCCGGTGTGACGCTGATCTGTCCAAAGTAATTTCCAAGAAGTTGAAGGTTTTTCAAAACTTTTGCTGGAAATAAGATCAGAATAAATATTAAAATACGTTGCATTGTGTTCTTAACAAAAATTTAAAAATTTAAGTTAGGTAGGCTATATTTGTTATTTTCAATATCACGTTGTTCTCGCGTTCTGCAAAATGAGAAATGTCATTTATGTTGACCATTTTAGGAAACTGAACTTTTGAAACATGTCTAAAATATTATTTTGAATTTTCTTTGTGGTTTTTTAGATTGTAAGGGATTTATTTTCTACATTTTATCTCTGTACTTTAAACATAAAGATATTAAGTGAGAGATACAAAGTGAGGATAGATTATCCAGAAAACGGTAGTTGAATTTCTTAAATGTATTTTTTTCATTCTTGAAGCTAAATAAACAAGCACAAAAACCTCTTAAATTTAATTACCTGGCCCTTTAAAATTGAATGTACCTTTCCCTACGGTCCTGGAAGGCAGCATCGGGTTTTGTCGTGACGTCACCCGGAAGCTGGGGGGGACAAGGGGGCGGAGCCCTGCAAAAGATGGCGCTCCTTCGCTGTAGGCGAGACCCCTGCGGCGTTATCTGTCTGATTTTAACTTATTTCAGCGTGTTTTACGCGGACTACGTGGTCATACAGTATGTCCTCACCCCCGCCTACTCGGACAGGTCGGTAGCTTTGTGTTTTTGTGTCGTTTAAACCGTTAAAAGACCGACATGGCGTCCGTTCCTCTGCGCTGCCTCCATTCATTTCACAGCAGACAGGTCCAACAGCATCTTCAAGCTTCTTCTCCGCGAAACCGAAACAAAAGCTCGTTTTTTGTTCTCCCTCCCAGCTGCTTGTATTTAAATGTGTCTCGGTGGGTGTTTGTGAGGGGTTTTGTGTTGGAGTGAGGCCAGGCAACAGGTTGTTTTCCAGGTTGTTTCCGCGCTTTGAGGCGTTTGTCCGCATCAAAACAATCCGTCATGTTCGGTCGTTTCAGCAGGTTTCACTCGTCTCCTGAAGTCATTCAAGTTTCTTGTGATTTAATATTTCCCTGCGTGTCTCGGAAAGATCCTGATTTCTAAAACCTGAACCACAATGGTTTTTAAAATCAGCGAGAGGTGCCCTTTAATTCGGCGAATGTACAAAACTATATGAAAGCCTTCTGCAATCTACTAAATTAGCTTTTATGATGTAATGTGCTGCCATTTCCTTAGTTAGCCAAAGAAAAGTGTTATTATTTATACAAGTGACATCATTATAATTTTTAACTATTATTTTTAGATCAGTAAAACAATTAAAACCAAATTTAATCAGCAAATATTTTGATAATCATTTGTGTTTTTTCTTGCAAAAATCCCAAACCTTCCCTTTTCTGTTTTTGCTTCTCATTTGTTAAAATTATTTGTGAATTTTTTTTTAAAAGAATTAGTTAAACAAAATAATCAAATTTGATGATCTTTTCTCTCGAGGGAATTTGCTGGAGATTTTTCACTATTTTCTGACATTTTACAAACTAAACAATTATCTGACTGATCAAGAAATTAATCAGCAAGTTAATCAATCTAATAGAATAACAGAAATGTTTTGTGTTGTTGTTGACATTGTTAACTTTTGAAGCTCTGTTATTAGATTTTATGGATCAAAATATTCATAAAGCAAATGAACTGATATTTAAAGAAATAAAAAGACCAATTTAAGATTGTATTTTTCAGGCAGTAAAGGAGTTGTTTTGTGTGTATTCAGCCTCCTTTGCTGTCTCTCCCACAGTGTGTGGTGTACTCTTCACGGCTCAGTGTTCAACCTGATTCTGCTGCTGATGATGGCCTGCCACTCCAAAGCTGTCTTCTCAGATCCTGGTCAGTAAACCGCTTGATAAGTTTGTCTTCGTTATTCCAGGACCATGTTCCTTGAAATGCATTGTAACCAGAATTCACGCTCTTACAGGAAATCTTGGAAACTTCTTGACGAGTTTTCAAATTCCTGGAAAATGTATGGAAGAAAAAGAGAAATTAAAATTTTGTTTTCCTTAAAAATAGAAAATGATTAAAAAAGGATGGACAAAGTAATGATTGTGAAAATGTTCTTCACCAAAAAAACAAAACATAGATCTGACCTAGATGAAATATCTGGTAAAAAATAAATAGTTATAGTTAGCTGTACGTGCAAACTTCTTTCAGATTCGTGTGTTTTTATGTTCAGGTATGATTGTGTTTGTGTGTTCAGGTATGGTTGTGTTTGTGTGTTCAGGTATGGTTGTGTTTGCGTGTTCAGGTATGATTGTGTTTGCGTGTTCAGGTATGGTTGTGTTTGTGTGTTCAGGTATGATTGTGTGTTCAGGTATGGTTGTGTTTGCGTGTTCAGGTATGGTTGTGTTTGCGTGTTCAGGTATGATTGTGTTTGCGTGTTCAGGTATGGTTGTGTTTGCGTGTTCAGGTATGATTGTGTTTGCGTGTTCAGGTATGATTGTGTTTGCGTGTTCGGGTATGGTTGTGTTTGCGTGTTCAGGTATGGTTGTGTTTGCGTGTTCAGGTATGGTTGTGTTTGCGTGTTCAGGTATGATTGTGTTTGCGTGTTCAGGTATGGTTGTGTTTGTGTGTTCAGGTATGATTGTGTGTTCAGGTATGGTTGTGTTTGTGTGTTCAGGTATGATTGTGTGTTCAGGTATGGTTGTGTTTGTGTGTTCAGGTATGATTGTGTGTTCAGGTATGATTGTGTTTGTGTGTTCAGGTATGATTGTGTTTGCGTGTTCAGGTATGGTTGTGTTTGCGTGTTCAGGTATGGTTGCGTGTTCAGGTATGGTTGTGTTTGTGTGTTCAGGTATGATTGTGTGTTCAGGTATGGTTGTGTTTGTGTGTTCAGGTATGATTGTGTGTTCAGGTATGATTGTGTTTGTGTGTTCAGGTATGGTTGTGTTTGTGTGTTCAGGTATGGTTGTGTTTGTGTGTTCAGGTATGGTTGTGTTTGTGTGTTCAGGTATGATTGTGTTTGCGTGTTCAGGTATGGTTGTGTTTGCGTGTTCAGGTATGGTTGCGTGTTCAGGTATGGTTGCGTGTTCAGGTATGGTTGCGTGTTCAGGTATGGTTGTGTTCAGGTATGATTGTGTTTGCGTGTTCAGGTATGGTTGTGTGTTCAGGTATGGTTGTGTTTGTGTGTTCAGGTATGTTTGTGTGTTCAGGTATGATTGTGTTTGTGTGTGTTCAGGTATGTTTGTGTGTTCAGGTATGATTGTGTTTGCGTGTTCAGGTATGATTGTGTTCAGGTATGATTGTGTTTGCGTGTTCAGGTATGGTTGTGTTTGCGTGTTCAGGTATGGTTGTGTGTTCAGGTATGGTTGTGTGTTCAGGTATGATTGTGTTTGTGTGTTCAGGTATGTTTGTGTGTTCAAGGAATGATTGTGTTTTTGTGTTCAGGTATGATTGTGTTTGTGTGTTCAGGTATGATTGTGTTTGCGTGTTCAGGTATGATTGTGTTTGCGTGTTCAGGTATGATTGTGTGTTCAGGTATGATTGTGTTTGTGTGTTCAGGTATGATTGTGTGTTCAGGTATGATTGTGTGTTCGGGTATGGTTGTGTTTGCGTGTTCAGGTATGATTGTGTGTTCAGGTATGATTGTGTGTTCGGGTATGGTTGTGTTTGCGTGTTCGGGTATGGTTGTGTTTGCGTGTTCAGGTATGGTTGTGTTTGCGTGTTCAGGTATGGTTGTGTTTGCGTGTTCAGGTATGGTTGTGTGTTCAGGTATGATTGTGTGTTCGGGTATGGTTGTGTTTGCGTGTTCAGGTATGGTTGTGTTTGCGTGTTCAGGTATGGTTGTGTTTGCGTGTTCAGGTATGGTTGTGTTTGCGTGTTCAGGTATGGTTGTGTTTGCGTGTTCAGGTATGGTTGTGTTTGCGTGTTCAGGTATGGTTGTGTTTGAGTGTTCAGGTATGGTTGTGTGTTCAGGTATGATTGTGTTTGTGTGTTCAGGTATGATTGTGTGTTCGGGTATGGTTGTGTTTGCGTGTTCAGGTATGGTTGTGTTTGCGTGTTCAGGTATGGTTGTGTTTGCGTGTTCAGGTATGATTGTGTGTTCAGGTATGATTGTGTGTTCGGGTATGGTTGTGTTTGCGTGTTCAGGTATGGTTGTGTTTGCGTGTTCAGGTATGGTTGTGTTTGTGTGTTCAGGTATGATTGTGTTTGTGTGTTCAGGTATGATTGTGTGTTCAGGTATGATTGTGTGTTCGGGTATGGTTGTGTTTGCGTGTTCAGGTATGGTTGTGTTTGTGTGTTCAGGTATGATTGTGTTTGTGTGTTCAGGTATGATTGTGTGTTCAGGTATGATTGTGTGTTCGGGTATGGTTGTGTTTGCGTGTTCAGGTATGGTTGTGTTTGCGTGTTCAGGTATGGTTGTGTTTGCGTGTTCAGGTATGGTTGTGTTTGCGTGTTCAGGTGTGGTTGTGTTTGCGTGTTCAGGTGTGGTTGTGTTTGCGTGTTCAGGTGTGGTTGTGTTTGCGTGTTCAGGTGTGGTTGTGTTTGCGTGTTCAGGTATGGTTGTGTTTGCATGTTCAGGTATGGTTGTGATTGCGTGTTCAGGTATGGTTGTGATTGCGTGTTCAGGTATGGTTGTGTTTGCGTGTTCAGGTATGGTTGTGTTTGCGTGTTCAGGTATGATTGTGTGTTCAGGTATGATTGTGTTTGTGTGTTCAGGTATGATTGTGTTTGTGTGTTCAGGTATGATTGTGTGTTCAGGTATGGTTGTGTTTGCGTTTTCAGGTATGTTTGTGTGTTCAGGTATGATTGTGTTTGCGTTTTCAGGTATGATTGTGTTTGTGTGTTCAGGTATGATTGTGTGTTCAGGTATGGTTGTGTTTGCGTTTTCAGGTATGTTTGTGTGTTCAGGTATGATTGTGTTTGTGTGTTCAGGTATGATTGTGTTTGTGTGTTCAGGTATGATTGTGTGTTCAGGTATGATTGTGTTTGTGTGTTCAGGTATGATTGTGTGTTCGGGTATGGTTGTGTTTGCGTGTTCAGGTATGGTTGTGTTTGCGTGTTCAGGTATGGTTGTGTTTGCGTGTTCAGGTATGATTGTGTTTGCGTGTTCAGGTATGATTGTGTTTGCGTGTTCAGGTATGATTGTGTGTTCAGGTATGATTGTGTTTGTGTGTTCAGGTATGATTGTGTGTTCGGGTATGGTTGTGTTTGCGTGTTCAGGTATGGTTGTGTTTGCGTGTTCAGGTATGGTTGTGTTTGCGTGTTCAGGTATGGTTGTGTTTGAGTGTTCAGGTATGGTTGTGTTTGAGTGTTCAGGTATGATTGTGTTTGTGTGTTCAGGTATGATTGTGTGTTCAGGTATGGTTGTGTTTGAGTGTTCAGGTATGGTTGTGTTTGAGTGTTCAGGTATGGTTGTGTGTTCAGGTATGGTTGTGTTTGCGTGTTCAGGTATGGTTGTGTTTGTGTGTTCAGGTATGTTTGTGTGTTCAGGTATGATTGTGTGTTCGGGTATGGTTGTGTTTGAGTGTTCAGGTATGGTTGTGTTTGCGTGTTCAGGTATGGTTGTGTTTGCGTGTTCAGGTATGATTGTGTGTTCAGGTATGGTTGTGTTTGTGTGTTCAGGTATGATTGTGTGTTCAGGTATGGTTGTGTTTGCGTGTTCAGGTATGATTGTGTGTTCAGGTATGGTTGTGTTTGCGTGTTCAGGTATGATTGTGTGTTCAGGTATGGTTGTGTTTGTGTGTTCAGGTATGGTGCCTCTTCCCGACATGGCCATTGATTTCTCCGACCTCCGCTCCCAGTCGTCTCGGATGAGCGAGCGAGTGAGTAAATATACTTTCATGTTGCTCTCTTCGGTCTAAAACCCTTTTTTTGTCAATGCAGACTGTTTGTCAGAGTTTGGTTTTAGCTCAGAATTAAAAGTTGGACTTGTGAGTCAGGAGTGTAATTTGTGTAAATTGTGTTTCCAGGGCTGCGAGGGCTGGACGGTGTGCAGCCGCTGTGAAACCTACCGACCTCCCAGAGCGCATCACTGCCGCGTCTGCCAGAGGTGCATCCGACGCATGGACCACCACTGTCCCTGGTGAGAGGATATCATCCATCAATCATCCATCATCCATCATCCATCCATCAATCATCCATCCATCATCCATCCATCATCCATCATTCATCCATCATTCATCCATCATCCATCCATCATCCATCCATCCATCATCCATCATTCATCCATCATTCATCATCCATCCATCATCCATCCATCCATCATCCATCCATCATCCATCCATCCATCATCCATCCATCATCCATCCATCAATCATCCATCCATCATCCATCCATCAATCATCCATCATCCATCCATCATCTATCCATCCATCAATCATCCATCATCCATCATCCATCCATCCATCAATCATCCATCATCTATCCATCCATCCATCCATCCATCCATCCATCATCTATCCATCCATCCATCCATCCATCCATCCATCATCCATCCATCATCCATCCATCCATCCATCTGTCATGCATCCATCCATCCATCCATCTGTCATGCATCCATCCATCTGTCATCCATCCATCCATCCATCTGTCATGCATCCATCCATCCATCCATCCATCATCCATCCTCTACTGTTTCCATCCATTTTCTAACATGTGTTTTTTTAGGATCAACAACTGTGTCGGGGAACTAAACCAGAAATATTTCATCCAGTTTCTCTTCTACACCGGTGAGTACATCCAGAAAACTACTCCAGGTTTATACAGGTAGTGCTGGAACAAGATCAGATTAGATTCTGGACACTAAAACTAGGAAAGAGAAGCTGAGTGTGATGGCGTGCCTCCGTGCAGGTATGGCCAGCCTGTACTCCATGGTGCTGGTGGTGTCGGCGTGGGTGTGGCGGATCAGGAACGAGAGGGAAGTCGACGCGGAGAAAGAAGACGAAGAGACGCCGAGCAAACATCTGATAGTGTGAGTCCTCCGGAAAAAGGAAACACGAGCAGTTTGAGACCAAAACAGTCGAGTCAGCATGTTCGCATTTCGTGAAGCGTGTTAGTTTGGTCTCTTGTTGAGCTGCTTGGTCGGCCAGCTGCTTATTTTCTCTTCGTCTCCTCTCAGGACTCATTACATCCTCCTCCTGGTGGAGTCGGTGCTGTTCGGCGTGTTCGTCATGGTCATCTTCTACGATCAGGTACGCGCACGCTTTCAGTTGCTTCCTGTGGTTTTCTTTGTGATGACATCAGATTCCTTCATTTAAAAAAAAAAAGGCCTTTTTGAGATGCATTTCTGCTGCGTGTGCGGCGGGATTTGTTGAAAGGAGTTCTGGGAAACGTAGGAGGAGGCGAGAAAAATCCGATTTATCTTTGGATCTCTGCTCCCAGTTGGTCTCCATCATCACAGACGAGACTCCCATCGAGCAGATGAAGAACCGGCTGATGATCAAGGACAGAAACTTTTCGTCGTCATCGTCCTCCTCGCAGCCGCCCCACCACCTCCCGCACACCCGCAAGCCCAAGCTCGCTCTGCTGCGGGAGGTCTTCGGGAGAGGTGCGTTCGGCTTTTTTTTCGTCTCCTTCCGGTTGTTTTTTTTAGTTTTTCTAAAACAGGAAGCTGAAATATCTGGTTTTTTTGTTGTTGTTTTTTTTCCCCCCTTTCTCTCTCGTCAGGTTCGGTCTTCTGCTGGCTCCTCCCCCTCCACTCCAGTCCTCCGTCAGTCGGCGGCATCACCTACTCCGCCCTGCCCGACTACGACGTCTGACCTGTGGCCGGGCGGACGGCGAGGGAGGGGTTTGTGAGAAAATGATTTTGTTCTGCCTAACTGTGATGGGACCTCGTGTGTGTGTGTGTGTGTGTGTGTGTGTGTGTGTGTGTGTGTGTGTGTGTGTGTGTGTGTGTGTGTGTGTGTGTGTGTGTGTGTGTGTGTGTGTCTATCTTAGACGAATGAATGAAGTCTGTGTGACTTTCACCGCCGGGACCGAAACAGAAGTTCAACCTCAGACTCATGAAAGATCTCTTTCCTGTCTTGAGGAACGAGCTCTGACGACCGATCAGCTGTTTCACTACCAGCAGTCTTTGATTCTTTTAATACGAGGGGGAGAATTGACCCTCTGGGGACTTTACACATTTTATTTATATTATACCGACTCCAGATAGCTGCAGACATGAAGGCTGAGATTCTTACGAAAGAGAAAGCACGTGTTGTTATTTCCTGAAAAGAGTCGCGACACTGATTGAACCTCTCGTGTTGCTGCGGTGACGTACAGATGTGCTGCAGGTGTGTCAGGACACTGTGACATCATCATTTGGGTGAACTTTTGTTTGTGTTTTTTTTTTTTAAATCACCGTCAAGTCAAGCTTTAAATATTTTGCCAGAGATGCTCTGATGAAGGAATTTTTTTTGTTTTTTTAAAGCCGATATAGATTTTGGAGATTTTCCCGCCTGCAGTGGTGGAGCTCAGTGAACTCACAGGTCAAGCTTTAATGTCGACGACGGTACACTTTATGGCCAAAAGTATGTGGACACCTGAACGTACACCTTACTGGTGCTTGACAGTTTGTGAACCATTTTATTTCTGTATAGATACGACCTGAAACATCATCAGATTTTCACACAAGTCCTAAAAGTATTCAAAGGGGAACCCGAGTACAACAAAGGATCTCGCGATCGCAATAATTAACGCAAATTCAAGCAAACTCGGCCATATTTGCAGCAGTTTGCCACATTTTTTTAATTCCCGCGTTTTATTCCGCAAAAACAACTCGTCAGCAGAATCTGTGCTGAAAGTATCAACGGCATAAAGTACGTCTTTTCAAACAAAACTCGCTTTATTAACAAAAGTAACTCCTCATTTACCAAATAAAACTCTGGAGGAAATCGGAAACAAGCGGAAAAAACAGGAAGTGACGGGATTGGAGGGAAATGTGGTCTAATTATGATCTGAATGAGTTTTCTCCACACGTCCAGTTGTCAGAGACGTCTCTTCGTTTGTTTCATCCAGCAGGTCTACGTGTTGAATGAACATGAATTAAACAGCATCTAAAGCTCTTATTTTGAAAGGCTGATGAAGTCCTTGTTCCTATATTCCAGTCACAGACCGTCCGATGTGCAGAGCTGATTAACAGCCACTCGAAAGGTTGCTGCTGCACGAGAGGGTCACACCACATCCTGAAAGCAAACTTTAGCCAAGCGATGATGTTTGAGGTGATATTTTTGCAGAATTCAAGCTCTCTTGACAGCTGCATCATCCGACGGCTCAGCTGATTCACGCCGTGCATCCGATTAGCACGTCTCAAACAAACAAGGCGCCTTATTGAAGCCGCCCGCCTTCGCTTTGGAAACCACCACCAGCACAGCGTCCGATCCGCTCGATGTCGTCTGTGTTGTCGTTGTGTCGAGGTCAGAGACCTGTTCAGACCAGCTGAAAACGTCCACACCAAACTGGGGGAACCGTTTCCTTTATTGACCTTCGTTTTGTCCCGTTGAAAACAGGAAACGGTTTTCCCAAATGATCGACGTCGAACGGAAACTGTAGTCTTCAACGTTACGGACTAGCGGGCCCCAAACCGAAGCCGAGCGTCCACATACTTCTGGCCACGTAGTTTTATACTGCAGTCGTATTAAGGTGAAACAAACCTGAATACAAACACCAAAAATACAATGAAGGTTAATTCCTTATATTTATTTTTTACTCTCGAGCTGAAGATAAAAATGACACCATGACAGGAACGCTATTAATTCAAGTATTTCTTGAATTTTAAAACCGTCCGAGCTTCCTGTGAACTGAAACCCCCCAAACACTAGAAACAAAAGACATATCAGGAGTTTAATGTGAAGCGTCGCCGTTCGAGAGCAAACAGGTTAACGGCGACTTTCCTCAAAGAGATTCCTTTTCTTTTTTGTGTGTGTTTTGTTTTGTTTTGTCTTCTTCCTCATTTCGGTGTTGTTTTTGAAGTACGAACGAGTTTGACGTGCTACTAACTGAACTGCTGCAGATTTACACGACTACCGGACACACAAGCACAAACGGTGCAATAAAAGAGTTAACAAAGGGAGGTCAAGGGAGCAACAGAACAAAAAGGAGAACAACGGTTGACTCTCTACTCCCTTCAGAGTCTATTTTTAACCTCGGGGAGTATTTGGTGAAACCCTTTGACGACAGCACACCGGTCAGTATCCTGCTGCATCTCAGTGAACGACGATTCACAACTTATTTATTGCTTCCAACTATTCCGCGGAGTTAACTCCACCAAGAACTGTGCTAGCTATTAGTGTTCCTCATGTTCCTATATTTACATAAAGAGTTTATAATAATAATAAAAAAAAAAAAGAATCTAAAGTAGGCTAAATGGCTGAACTACAGTATGAGTAGGGTCAAAAGCAAGAAAAAGGTTGCGAAGCCTTGATTTAGTTTCAACAATACTCAACAAAACATTATTCAAGCGCACACGTTTTTTAAAACGGGACTGAAGCTGTCAGACAAAGATCGTAGAAGAGGAACTGAAGAATTGTGCTGAACTGTAAAACACTGAAATGTTGAAGGCAGCTTCACCCCTCGGCCTGTTTTTAGGGTTGTTTATACGGTAATTGTGAACTATAAGTCCGACCTGGGCTGAACATGATGAAAAGTGCTTCATCAGATGATATGAATTTAGATAAAGTATTCACGACAGTTTTCAGATGTCAGGATGTATAAAGTGAATTTTTAACTTCATCCACATGGACTGATCTGCCTTTTTTATCGTACTCAGACATGTTTTTAGATATTTACTGATAAAAGAGTCTTTCAATTTAACTTCAAACATGTTTAATGGTAAAATATGAACATGAATATTGGAGAGATGTTATGAGACATTCAGCGTCTGAAGGTTTGTAAAGCTGCGTTTACACTGTGAACAACTTGGTTCATATTTTTGATGGTGTGTTGTTCTTCCTATTTAACAGCGTTTCGATCAAATTTGCTTTGTTTTGACTTTTTGCAATGATCCTTTTTTTTTTTGTTATGGAAATATAGAACTCGACCGTATTGACCAGAATCTTTGTTGTATTTTGGATTTGACTGTTGCTGCTTTTATGCAATTTCTGATCTGAACTAACAACAAAAATCAAGTTTCAACAAATGATAAAAAAAAAAAAAAAGTTTTGCATTCAAGCAACAGTTCAAATTTTTTTAGGAAACGTAAACTTCTATCTTCTGCCTCCTATCGAGTTAGACGAGAAGAAATACCACATTTTAGAGGGCTTCAATTAGCGATTGAAACCATAATGACTACATTTTTTGAAGTTTCTTTTTAAGCAGGATTTTTTTTCTTTAGATATTTCTGCATTGGTTTCAGTTACTGCTTTGATTGGCAACAGGTGGACCAGCTGCTATAAATCTAGAATAAATTGGAAGTTACTCGTCCAATCGAGTTTTATTTATGCAGATTTAAACAAAAAAAAAACATGACATTACGCTCATCATATCCTGCTTTTCATTTGTTCTTTTCAAGCACCGAAAATCCCTTTGTTACATGCGTTAGTTTAAATTTCTTGGTAAATGGATGGCCTCTGGGTGCTTTATTAATCATTTTGTCCGTAGTGTGAACGCTTTGGAAGCGAGCGACCTCCAAGCTAGAAGTTGCCTTATTGCTATTTGTATATTTTTTATAATAAGTGCAGGAGATAAATGAATTGATGGCGTTGAAATGAATACTGATCCCTGAATGTTTCTCGTAGCGTCTCTCCAAACAGACAGTAACAGTTAATCCTCGCCCAGGTTGGGTTTTTTGCTCGCTGTACATATGAAGGTTCATATTTTATATCCATGATGTGAAATTCTCATAAAGGGAAAGTTACTGAAACTCAGAGTTGTGTTTTTTTTCGATCTGGGTAATACGAAACGAGGTTTGAAATGTTTTTGTGAGCTATAACCATGAGGTACGCGAGGTTTTTATTTGTTTCACCTTGAATTTTACGTTTTTGGTCCAAAGAATGTTTGTTTTTGTTTTTGTTAATGAAACCAGCTGCACCTCACATGTGTCGAAACACCTCAAAACATTTCAAACTGCGCGCGCGTGTGTGTGTGTGTGTGTGTGTGTGTGTGTGTGTTTGTTTGTTAACTATCAGGGTGCTAGCTTTGCTTCATCGACTCTTGAGAAATGCAGTTGATCTGTTGGGTTTTTTCTTTTGAATCATCGAGGTGCGCTTGTTTCGGTTCATCCTCATTGGTGCAGTTGCCTCCTTAACACCGATTCCATCAGTTAACATCCCAACAAAAGTGACTCTTGTTGGCTGAAACGAAACAAGCGCACCCCACTAGCTGTTTTTTACTTGACAGCGGGAAGGAATGTGTACAAACAAAGCAGGTCTTAAATTAAAAGTTCGCCACCAGCCAAACACTTAATCATTCAACTTTGATTTCAGATGGACATTTACAAATGAAGTCTTTGTGCTTGTTGACCTGTAATTGACCAAAAGTTGTAAATATTATAAGATACAATTTAACAGAAAAAACATACATATAATTACTAGAATTTTATTTAAAATGATGAACCAAAAATACTAATTTTAACATACTCTTCTTTAACTTGTTTTAGTTGGAGGAGCTCAGGTTTCAATTCAAAAAGCATTTTCTTCAACAATATTAAAAGCTCTTCCAGACTGAAGTTCATATTTTGCCCTTTTTGGCTCCTGAACTTCTTCGTCTGTTTGGCTGGTTGGCTGAAAAGAAATGTGTTTAATGCCCTGCAAAGAAAACCAACGACTTTAATATCATGTGACTTCATGATGAACAAGTTTACAACCGACTGATGTTTTATTTATAACATGTTGCAATCTTGAAACCGTGACCTGTGTATTATTCCTATTGATATGCTGCTCTGACTCGTTCAACTGCAAGTAAAACGGATGTCTTTTAAACGACTCGCGTCCCCTTTGTCTTTTTTACAGGAGTTTGTTTTCATCAAAGTTTTAGGTCATTTTTCTGAATATTATGTAAGTCTGCAGTGTAAATGAAATGCATCAGCAAAAACAGTGGAGAGCTGTTGCAGAAATTTATTGAAGATAATGTCATTGGAGATTTGATTTTATAGATTTAAGTGTTAAAAAAAAAACTAAAAGAGTTATGAAAACTGGAGGAAAAACCTCCAGATCACCAAGTTTAGGACTCCAAATATGTTCAAAGAGAAAGAAAGGAGGCTGAAAGCAAAGTTCGGAAAAAATGTCTCCCTTCATGCATCGGCTGTGTTTCCATGATCAACCAGCAGGAGTTGTAACTTCCACCGTGCCGAAGCTCCCGACGAAAACCTCGATGCTTGACGGCAGCCCTCGATTCATCAGTTCCTCTTTAAGCTGGAGGAGGAAACACGCACTTGCTGAGATACAATCAGTTCAACATCTTAACAATAATACTGAGCAACAAAGCTGATCTGTCTGTTCAAGACCTCAACACGTCACATGACCTGCAGCCACTAATACAAAAGGAATTTTGTGAGCACTTCCTAAACACAAATCACAACAGGATGAAGGTAAATTTACCTGAAAATTGCAGGCAAAGCAAAATCAACACGAGAGAACATGAGCTCATGTTGGCGCCTAAACAAACTGCGACTGGACATAATGAACATTTTATTAAATTTCTCTGCAAATATAATTTTATGATCCCCACCTGAGATGAATAATCCTGTACAGTGACTAAAGCAGGGGTCTCCGACCCGTCGATTGCAAAACAACCCCGGGTTAAAGTATGTTACAAGTAAAGTCATGTATGTTTGTGAAAGGTTTCAGATTATATGAGATCAAAACACAACAATGACACAAAATTAGAGACCGGCTAAAGCCCTATAGTATATATATATAAACGTATATGTTTAGACCAAAGACTGTTCATAAGAGTGGACGTAGCTTCTCTTAAAAATAAGGCCGATGCGGAAGTGCCTTAAGCTGCAATACCACCGAGTGCCACTAGGAGGTTGGCTCCTTTTGTCTCATTGATGACATTTGACCTCAAATTCGAATGTCTAAATTAGCAAAAACATGCCAGCGAGCTGTTGTTTTGCATCTTTTTCAGTGCTGCTGATGTATTTACATTTTGTTCCTGTTGGGGTTGATTAATTCCTGTCTATGTCCTGTCCAGTGGTTTGGCATCACCACACCCAAGATACCAAACAATGTGAAGTTGAGGAAATAGCTTTCAGTGCATCACGGGGAGATACCAATTTGGCCGAAACTGTGATTGTTGTTGTTGGCGTGCAGGAAACATGAGAAGAGACTTACCTTTTGTGAGAAGATATTGCTCGTTTCCTCGGTCAGTGGTAGAGAAGTGGAGATCTTCATTCTCAGACCTACAACAACTGGAACAACAGTGAATCAGCATTACGATGCAGGCAAGGAAGGTGCTGCGACTGAGCTCACATCACGGGCCTTAATGTGCAAATTGTATTTGAGTCGATTGATGTGCCAACGTGACACAAGTACAAATGCCTTTGTTCTCACTTAGCTTCCCCAAACTACGTAAATGTCCTCAGAAATTCATCCGTTGTTATACTCACTTGTGTTTGAGAGGTTTGTTGTTGGTGAGGTTGTTTGTGTGGTGATAGTTGTTGGAGCCACTGTTGAATTTATCGGAGGAGCGGTCATATTTATTGGTAGGTCTGTAGAAGTGACTGCAGAAAATCAAATTGCATGCGAACCTTATCAATCCAGGAAAGAAGAACTGGAAATCAAAGTATGAAAAACAAGGGAGGCCTCGACTTACCGATTCCGACGTTCACAATGACGCATCGAAGCTCAGAGTGATACTTGATTGTACTGTGGAAAATAAATCGACACCGTTGCTCCATGAATATACAAGGTAGTTTTTCCTTTTCAAGGCAGCGCACACGTCCACACACACGATACATCCCATGTGAAGCCACAAGATGACCTTTTGACACTTTGATTTTTAAAACACTAATTAACGAGCCCTTAGAGGCGATGGAAGCGCGTCTTCTACCTTTTCTGTTTGTTCCCTTTTTTCTAATCTTCATGCTAAGCTAATATGATTGTGCTCATCATCTGTATACCGTAACGTATTACTGGCTTAAAGCTTGTGCTAAAAGTCACTTCTTTAAGTTGAAGGTATTTCTACAGGACAAGATACTGACTTGTAAAGTGCTTGGACGACAAAACAGACGGGGTGGCTTTCTCCATCTTCCCTCTCAGACGGCGTCCATGTCAGAGTGAACCGTCCGGATCCTGATGTGTTCTTGGCGACGTTGATCGGTCCGCTGAACAGCACTGTAGGGATCCTTTAACAAACAGAGACAAAAGGCTTGTCAAGTTACATTTCCAAAACACCTACAAATGGAGCAAAGTTGTTTTCCATGTCGGCGTGATCCCCTTAGTTTTAGCAGCTGGTGTGCCGCTCTCACCTTTCTTTTTAATTTTGTTTCCTTGGTAGGAATCTTTGGACGTTTTTGGGACGGGTTGCTTTGGTGGTCAAACCAATATTAGCCTTGAAAACTATTTGTTTCTCTGTCGGTTTGAAAGTCAGTAGTCGGCTAAAGAATCGGTTGTATATTTCACTCTCCAGTCAAACAGATAAGATCAGATTCCTTAGTTGAAAAACGAAATGAAAACTGTTTGCCTGTTAATGTGGGTAAGTACAAGAGACCGTCCTTAAGTACATAAACCAAAAGGTATTTTAACATTTACAGTCTTTTAAATGTGTTTTCTTTTCACTTACGTGGAGTTAGTTGCCTCCGCATTGATGGTGATTTCCAGCTTGTGATTGACAGCGGTGTAGAGCTGAGCTCTGTTGGCCGGAGTCGGAGGCAGGAACTTGGGCAGGTAGAGGCCTTCTGTGCAGGACGGCACCGCCGGATCCACTGCAACGAGGCAGAAAGCAAGCAGGTCAGCCATGCTGACGTTTTCTTAGGATTGAAACACTGACTGGTCGATCCATCAGATGGTTCGCTTTGGTTCAGACGAGTACATTTCTTGCAAATGCCGGGTTCAATCTCAGCTCTTTGTAGTTATAAATTGCAGCTATCAAAATATGGACGAATACCTCTCACAACAAACTGGAGCGGTATTTTGCTGATGGCGTCGCTGGTAGTTTTCACCTCCTGCAAACCGTTGGTTTGAGTCAGGCTGATGGTCTGCCGGGGGAAGTCCTCCATCACCAGCTGCACCGCGTACGGACCTTCATTGCTGCTGTTGGTGGGCCTGAATGACAGAGTACAGGACTGGGGGAGCACAAAAAAAGGACATTTGGTCAAAAATAACCAAAATATTTATCTGGTAAGGTAATGAAATACAAGACTGTACATATAAACCCCACTTACACCGTGTGCGAATTCAGTCTGTGTCAAGACAGTGTGTCGGAGTCAGGACTTTTGTTAATTCAAGGTGTTAAAGTGTTTTGGACACACTGGGCTTCGTAACAGGAGTCAAGGTCCCGTACCTGCTAATACAAGCTAGCCGTAACGTTAGCTTGGCAATGGAAAAATAAATTGATCACCCCATACAGCAGCATCGCTTTTGAGTTAGCCAGCTCATTTTCATCTTGAGATTAGTTTAAGTTATTGTCCAGGAACTACAGTAGGTCAAAGGTTACTAAGTGACCCGCGTCTAAAACAGAACCATGACAGAACTGTAACAGTGTCATCTTCACAGAACAATCCCATCAATTTTGTTGAAAACCAAACTTTACTCTCTCGTACCAAACATATCAATCTGAATTATATTTCCACAGCTAATTATTTAGACAACCAACTTTCTGCCTGCCTCATGTGACTTGAGTTGAACAGTTGTTACGTACCGGTGAGAGGCTGAGGACGGACGGCGGTGTGCAGGGGTTACACTCGAACAGTGAATCGTTTCCATATCTGCATTTAACCTCGTCTCCATCAGGGTCAAACGCCAACAAGTCGAAATCTCTCTGGCAGTTTGAAGGAACTCTGAGAGAGGAGGAAGAAATATTGTCTTTTTTTTTTTAAGCCCCCTTCATTCATTTTCACTGAAAGGAACTGAGCCACCATGAACGGTGTCTGAGCTTTCCATACTGTGACCAGTCAGTCTGCTGTGAAAGATGTCCAACGAGTGACCGTCGTTCTGTTGTAAGAGGATACTGCTTGTGACCTGGACCAACTCGTTCCTCAACATTTGTAGCAGAAGAATTTTCAGGTTACACCGTCAGGAACTTGAAGTTGACCTTAAACACATTTCAGCACATTTCCCCTTCAAACTTGTGGGTGTGATGCAAAAGCTGTGATTTGGAAGCTATTGCTGGAAATAACAGTGACAATCAACATTTCCATTGAGAGCACAGCACAAACAGCCATAATGTTGAGACTGAAACATGACACAAAACATTGTATATAATTACAAACAAAAAAAAGTAGAGACACACACACAAACACACACACACACACACACCATACAGACTGTACAATAACTCACCTCTGGCAAAATCCATCACATAACAATAACACTGTTGACTGTGTTTCTTGGTTGTTTGTATATAATATATATAGATATATACTGTACTGTATATACTGTATATACTGTGCATTTTATATTTTATATTTTTTACTGCTATTTTATTGCTTTTCTATTATTCTACTATTATTTTATTGCTTCTGTATGCTGCTGTAGCGAAAAAAATTTCTCCTCAGGGATTAATAAAGTAACTACCTAACCTAACCTAACCTAACCTAACCTAACACACACACACATTCAGAGAGAGTGGGTTTACCTCACGGCAGGCAGCATGGTGGTCTGGGGTGACGAGTTGGCTCGTCCTGTGTCTGACCGGTTCTTCAGTTCCACCAGCGTTATAGCTCTCCATGATACGATGCCATTTTTGATGCCTTGTATCCAGCCACTGCTGGCAAACCTGCGGCCAAAGTTTATTGGAAAGTCAGTAATAACGGTGATGTGAGGTTTGATAGAAGACACAACGTTGATTTCCCACAACCAGATTCATTCATTGGTACCACAGCGTTCAGTGAAGCTCTCTGGGGGAAAAGGTTTGGATTCTTTGAAAGTCTCTATTTTGTATTGATTGATCCCAGTGAGCCAGTGGACTTTTTGCTTTTTTAATTGTGCACTCACACCAGCAGGAACGGAGCGTTGCTGGGGACGAGCCGGGTCGAGATGGTCTCAGTCTGACACCACTCTATGCTGTTTCCGCTGTCTTCTGTGTCGACAACGAACCCCCCGATGACACTCTCGTTCCCACAATTCCCACTGAGACACGCCCAGCTTGCATTTGTGCAGGAGTGGAAATTCAGCTTGTAGCGAAGGACCACCTGTAGTATCGCAGCAAAGACATTAATGACAACATCACCGATAAAAACACCTGAAAAAGATTGAAGACAAGAGTCCTGTCAAATTTTGAATAGATAAATGAATGAATGAAGACAGAAACCGTACGAACCGTGACAGATCCATCCGCGTTGGTGTTCTTGGGGTAGTAGGTTATCACTGTGCCATAAAAATGAGAAGCCTGTGTGCTGCAGACCAGCAGCAGCAACAACCCAGAGAGCAACATGGTGAATGTTTTAGCCT
>NW_027185405.1:1573653-1703653 GCF_022577435.1 Embiotoca jacksoni | reverse complement strand
AACGCTAGTTGAGTTACATTTTCAAAACCTCCCCACCTACAAATAACACAAAGTCATTTTTCTGTGACAACGTGATCCGAACGCTTTGGCAGCTCGTCTGCTGCTCTCACCTGGCGTCGGACTTAAATTTATTTTTAATTTAGTTTCCTTCGTGATAAAGCGATATTAGCCTTTAAAACTCTTTGCATTTGTAGTATTTGGATTGAACCTACTTTTTACACTGTTTGTCCTGCCAGCAGAACGCAGTTGGATCTGCCTTGTCAAACCTGTTTTGTAAATCACGTTTGGAGAATCTGAAAAACTCAACAAATACCACATCCCTGTGAACTTCAAACCCAGCGCCTCTCTGAGTCAGAGGCTTGTCCAAACCAAACACAAAACACCAGCATGAACAGAACAAAAAACCTTGCTACTTCTGGTCTGACCAGTTCTGTAGCATATCGTGAACTGGTGGTATCTTAACTTCTTACTTATCTCTAATGTGTTTTTGTTTCACTTACGTGGAGTTATTTGCTTCTGCATAGATGGTGATTTCCAGCTTCTGATTGACAGCGGTGTAGAGCTGAGCTCTGTTAGCCGGAGTCGGAGGCAGGAACTTGGGCAGATAGAGGCCTTCTGTGCAGGACGGCACCGCCGGATCCACTGCAACAATACAGACAAAACAACAATATCAGCCATACTGTAATTATCTCAAGATGGAAACAGCCGACTGATCTATCCAAGAGACATACAGAGATTAGAATATCTCGTTTGGCCCAGAGGATGAATCCGAATAACTTTAGTCGTCCTCTGAAATTAACTCTCGTGTCACCAGCTTCAGTGTCGCACTAGTTCCTCCACCCAAAAATGTACAATGGTCGTTGCGTAAAAAGTCAGTGGTTCTCCAAAACCTTTGGGATTCATCCAGTGGAAACAACAAATCTCTGTGCAAAATGTCACAGTCATCCATGCAGGAGTTGTTGAGATTTTCTGATTGGTGGATCAACTGAGCAGCTGGCCACCGCTCCTATCCACAGTGCCACGTATACACAAATACTGTCTCACAACTCAACAACTTACTGTACGTCAGTAACATCCAGACCGTCCACACATGAACACTTACCTCTCACAATAAACTGGAGCGGTATTTTGCTGATGGAGTCGCTGGTAGTTTTCACCTCCTGCAAACCGTTGGTTTGAGTCAGGCTGATGGTCTGCCGGGGGAAGTCCTCCATCACCAGCTGCACCGCGTACGGACCTTCATTGCTGCTGTTGGTGGGCCTGAATGACAGAGTACAGGACTGCAAAAAGAACAAATCAGGGTCTGTTGCAACGTCTTCTCTGGCATGACAATAACCAGAATCAGAGCTGCGGTGGACTTCGGTTCACTCACAGGTGAGAGGCTGAGGACGGACGGCGGTGTGCAGGGGTTACACTCGGACAGTGAATCGTTTCCATATCTGCATTTAACCTCGTCTCCATCAGGGTCAAACGCCAACAAGTCGAAATCTCTCTGGCAGTTTGAAGGAACTCTTAGAAAGCGAGAGAAAGAACGTCGCAATTGTTTTAATTTTGTGCAGATTTTCTGTCTCACCTTGGCTCTTCCAAGAAGTGCGTTTTCTTAAGAGCTTTCCGGACCTGTCGTCCTCCATCCTTCAGTTGGACGCCCTCGGGCTTTCTCATCAGTCTCCCAGCCTCCTCACACTATGCATACCAGTCAAATTTCCACCTCGTGAATTCCATACCGTTGGTATGGGTTCCTTTCAGTCACATGCCTCCAGGTGTTTACCAGAAGAAATTCCTTGCGTACGTTTCTAAGAACTTGAACCTAATTCAGCAGATTTCCCTTTTCCAGACTGAATCCGTCGCTTCTTTACAGTATTTAAACAACATAACGCTTTGTGCTAGTCCTTTTTTTCACTGCAAAAAAAACACAGACAAGACGGAGGCTTACCTCACAGCTGGCAGCATGGTGGTCTGGGGTGACGCGTTGGGTTTGCCGGTGTCGGACCGGTGCCTGAGTTCCACCAGAGTCACGGCTCTCCATGATACGATGCCATTATTGATGTTATTTATCCAGTTACCACCCGCCAACCTTCAATGGACGTTCATAACAAAGTTAGATGTCACTGGGTTTACCCCCCAAACATGATGTCTGTTGAAGTTGATAGCATGATTTTTGTTTTTCTTCTCAAAAGGCTATTGTTCAATTTGGGAAAAGGAGGTTTTGGATTTTGTCATCGTAACTTTTGTACGGTGTCGAGGTGCACTCACACAAGCTGGAAAGGAGGGAAACTGGAAACCACACGAGTCATGATTTGCTCATTCTGACACCAATCTCCGCTGCTCTCCTGGTCGACCAGTTGTAACCCAGTCAAGTTTTGGGTCCCACAGTTGCTACAAATCCATGTGTCAGCGGACAAGCATGTGTGGAAGTTCAGCTTATAGGGAAGGACCACCTGTAGATTCACAGTGAAGAGGTGTTCACCAAAGTCCTGTCAGATAAAGTAGGGTGGAAAGAAACCGTACGTACCGTGACAGATCCATCTGCGTTGATGCTCTGGGGGTAGTAGGTCATCACTGTGCCATAAAAATGAGAAGCCTGTGCACTGCAGACCAGCAGCAGCAGCAGCAACGTAGAGAGCAACATGGCGAATGATTTAGCCTCTTGAAGCACAGGCAGTGAACTAATACCAACACAGACTTATATACCTCCACACATAGCCTCTATTTCACTCCTCCTCTTTCTGTCCAGTCGCTGTCTGACACACAGAACCTCATTGAGTTGACAGTCCGGAGGAACGAGGAAACAGTGTGGTATGAGGAAACACCTTGAATTACCGGAGTACCATTACACATCTTAATCAGCTTGTCAGTGGGGAAATTATATTAATATCTAAACAAAAGATAGAAATCAAATGTCATTTTAGCAGACATTTATAATCAACTTTATCAAGTTTTTTTGTCCTTTGATTTTCCTCTCCTACAGCCCCACCGAGTACAGGTGACAGGTGTTTGTTTGAGTCTTTTCTTTTCAGAGCATGGACGGATTGACGGTTGCCATCCTCACGTAGCAGCAACACACCAAGACTTTAAGAGACAAACCAAAAACAAACCATGCAGCCGGGATGTTTGGGCTTATTTTGTAGTGACTGTTTTGATCACGTCTCTGAGTGCATTTTGCATCTCTTAGAGATATTTTTCTGTATCTTTGTTGTCATTTAGCATTTCTTTTTGTGTGTGTGTCATTTTGCTTGGTTTTGTATGTGTTGTGTCAGTAAATCAATTTGCATCTTTTTAGGGTTGTGTTGCATCTTTTGGGGTCATTTTTTGTCTCTTTGTGGTTGTTCAGTCCCTCATTTTGCTTGTTCTGTGTCTCCTGGGATATTTTGCAGGTAAAGAGCAGGAACCATCTTAAACCGCGGGACCCTGGGAAACAATTGCAGCTTGCATGTGGCCAGTTTGGTGGCAGAGACCCCACAAAGAGCCCATTTAGACATTTAATCCGATGTAGAAGCCACTCAGACAAAGAGAAACCTTCTTACACAACACCTACTTTATTGCTTTCCTGTATGCTGCTGTAGCGAAAATATGTCCCCTTGGGGATTAATAAAGTAACTACCTAACCTAACCTAACCTAACCTACAATTTAAGAAAATGGTGGCGTTAATTAATTTTGATCGCGTGTCTAATTTTCTCTGAAACACAGATCGTATTTTACACTATATGTTAATATATTTACAGATAGTGTGTGGGTGCAGCAATACAAAACTTTCCTTTGCAAAAATAAAATAATCAAAAATAAGAAATACATAATAAGACGATAAAAGGGAGGAATTTACTGATCCAATCCGAGGATATTAAAATGCGACATAAATTGTTAAGATACCAACAGCCTTTGGGAAATAGCAGCTTTATCAGGAGCCTCAGTCACTGGGCATTTTACACAGTAGGTGTGGTACTGCAGCATTACCTGATGATGTTAGCTGCCTCAACAATAAACAATGATCTTCTGATGTCTGAGAAGATTTATCACTTGCCTGACTCAGGTGTGAAAACCATTACTGTCTCACAAACACTCATAAAGACGCTGTTTAAAAATAACAATAATGCACTGATGTGAGGAAATGAGTCAGGAAATCCAGTTTCAGTAATACGTCTGCTGAGGTGGTAATTTAAGGGAAGACAGTCAAGAGCTTTATTCAGTGACGATAACATGAGAAGTAGAATTGCATCTTTCTTCCCACAGAGCGATCTGACGGGAACAAAAGAGGAGGCGACTTTTTCTGACACGGTGTTGTTGTCAGTCTGGATGCAAATGATTTAGTTTTCATACCACAGGACTCATAGGACTCGATGGTTTCATGATTTGTTTTTGTTCTCTTTATTTGCAGCTATGCGATCCATCAAAATTAAACGAGGATAAAACAGAAATCCTGCTCATCGGCCCCAAAAACAAAAGAGAAATCACGGCGAAAGATCTGGGGCTCCTAACTCCGTGGGTACGATCAGAGGTAACTAGTCTGGGTGTAATCTTAGACTCTGATCTAAGTTTCAAGGCCCACATTAATAAGGTGACCAAAACTTTTTTTTCCACTATAGAAACATAGCCAAGGTACGGCTGTTTATAAATCAGACAGATGCTGAAAAGTTGATTCATGCCTTCATTCCTAGCCAACCGGACTACTGTGATGCACTTTTTACTGGCCGACCAAAGAAAACAACAGAGAGACTTCAGCTCATCCAAAACTCTGCAGCTCGAGTGTTAACCAGAACCAAGAGGAGAGAACACATCAGTCCGGTTCTGGCTGCTCTGCACAGTTCACCTGTAACACACAGGACTGACTTTAAGCTCCTCCTCACATACGAAGCTCTGAATGGGCTCGAATCGAGTTACAGCTCTGACTCTCTGGTTACTTATGAGCCTTCCAGAACACTGAGATCATCTGCTGCTGGTTTATTGGAGGTTCCCAGCAACAGACAAAAGAAAGTTGGGGATTCAGCTTCTGTCAGCTGCTCTCCAAAGCAGCGGAACAAACTAGCTGTTAGATATCAGGGAAGCTGCTCAGTTAATACTTTCAAAAGAAAGCTCAAAACATATCTCTTTACATCAGGCTTTAACGAGCTACTCTTGAAGCTCTCTTACACCTGCCATGCACGAGAACTAACACGCCTTGAAATGCATATTGGTAAATTTTATGTTTTCCACTTGTATTCCTTTTTATGCGTTTTATCTGTTTCTTATGCATTTTATCTGTTTTATCTAATTTATTTTCTACATTTTTAATTGTTCCTTTATATCTGTTTTTATATAAAACACTATGTAATTGTTTTGGTGTGAAGCACTTTGAGCTGCATTTCTGGTATGGTACTAATAAAGTTTATTATTATTTATTTATTTTAATAGTAAATCCACTTCTATTTTTATTGTATTTTTTTGGTATTTTCTTTCATTGTAAAGCATTTCGAACAGCACAAAAAACATTTATCACTGTGCCTCCAGTAGCCATAGCCAGAGGCATTATGGTTTTGGGCTGTCTGTATGTCCATCCTGTTGTCGTGAACACAATATCTCACTAAAGCCTCAAGGGAATTTCTTCAAATTTGGCACAAACGTTCACTTGGCTGCGAGGATGAACCAATTTGATTTTGGCGGTTAAAGGTCACTGTGACTTCATGCATCCCCCGTCCGTCTGTCTGATTCTCGTGAAGCCATTATCTCAGGATTTCCTTCAGAGAATTTTTTTAATTCTTGTCAAGTTTACCAACTCAGTAATCCCTTGAAGGACTTTCTTCAAATTTGGTAAAAATGTCCACTTGGCCCAAATGGTCAAGGTTCAAGGTCGCTGTGACCTCATGTCTATCACCTATTTTAAATTGAGTGTCTCAGGAATGCCTTCAGTAAATGTCTTCATCTGAAAATGAATGTTTGTTGTTCTTGCTTTTTGTCCTCTTCCCTCTGTAAATACAGTTCATTCTCTCCGTGAGGTAAACTTAACAGTTTAAGCTCGGCTTTTATTCATCCTCTCTGTACCTTGTAGTTAAAATGAATGTACAAACATGTATCATTCAAACTGGTGTGATGTATTATTACCTTACAGAACCTTTTTATTTTATTTTCCTATTTAAATCTAGATTTTTTTTTTTTTTTTTATGTTTTTGTCTTGAATTGCTTTCACATTTTGTCTGGATTCTTTTTTTTTCTTCATGTTTTATGCAGGAGAAGGTACGACAACACGCAGTAAAGTACACTATTTATTAGCATTTGAACGCAACCTCGACGATCTCACAGTCCCGCCAATCAAAACGCGCCTTCGAACCCGCCTATCCCCGCCACGCTCGTTCATTGGTCGAGCTCACTGCCCATCAAATTCGTGACTCAGCTCACAGTCATATGACTGGTGTTTTTGTCGCTTCACTTCCGGAGTTCGGGGAGTGTTTTCGCCGTGTCATGTGGATGTCAGAAACCCAAACTGAGCGTGTCAGAGGTTGAAATCTCCTCACCGGCTCCTCCCGAGACATCTCCACCGGGGGTCTGAGGACTCCCCACCGCTGCGGAGATTCTCCCGAAGGCGTTTGGAAAGGCTCGGGTCGGGCGGGAGAGCGATGGCGGACGGGGAACGGTCGCCGCTGCTGTCCGAGCAGCACGACGGGGCCAACGGCTTCTCTCCCGGGGGAAGCTCGCGTGGATATCCGTCTAAACCGCAGAGTACGTCCGCCGTTTCGTTTCCCACCCAAGTAGCACGTCACTATTTATCGAGGTTGCTGAAAGGAGGTTATTATAATTAACGTTGTAAACGAGTGTTAGCCCGCCAGCGAGCAGTTTGGATGTCGTCAGCCGCACGCAGTGAACCGAACAGACATTAAACAGATTTAATCCGTTCAAATTCAATCGACGCACATTTAATGTTCCCTAACTAAAGTAAAACAACGTTTTTAAGCTGCCGCGATGTGACGTCACACATGACACACGATGTGACGTTTGCTGTGTAAAATGGGCAGTTTAATTCAAAATATGTGAAGTTTATTGAGTGAGTTTGTTCGGTGGACAAAACCACTTAACTTGAGGAGAATTTTATACCTATTTTTGAGTTTATTAATCAGTTTCAAGCAAAAGCACCAAATATTAGCTGCTTCGTGCTTTTTAAACGTGACGATTTGCTGCAGTTTGCATCATTTTATATGAAGTGTGAGGCGTGAACAGAAAGTCCAGAGACTGTTTCTGCAGGGTGATGCACACAGAGGAAGAGAAAACCTCCATGAGGAAGTGTCTCATCTCTTTATCAACATCAGCATCTGAGTTCCTTAACGTGACCGCTGCTACGTGAACATTTGTAGTTTCTCAGCGGATCTGAAACTTGATTTGAGAAACACCCTGATCAAATTCTTGGGGAACAAAGTCTTCAAACACGTCTGCTTTGCAGCCGAGTGTTCCTGAGCCCGTGCGGTGATTTCCACCGATTCCTCCTCTTCACTGTAAGCGGGCGTGTTGTCGTGTTTGAGAACCCTGTTGCCATGGCGCCACAGCTCCCTCACCCGCCTCCCTCTCTTCACTCCAGGTTTGGCGCCGTTCCCCAGCTCGGTGGTGCCAGGCGAGCCTCCGCCGCCGTACTCCCAGCAGGGCAGCCCGGACAGCGGCAGCGCCCCGGTCATCAGCTGCCGGGTCTGTCAGAGCGCCATATCCGTGGAGGGCAAGACGCACCAGCACGTGGTGAAGTGCAGCATCTGCAACGAAGCCACGGTGAGTCGGACGCGTTCTTTCCCGCAACTCTCCGACGGGGCGGACGAGACACCGACGAAACATTTCATCCACTTGTACGAGTGTTCAACATAAAAACAACCGACTTCCTTCCTTCAACCGTTGAAGAGTCTTGTTTTTTTATTTTTTATTACCGGAGTGAACCTGCGACTCCTTAACGGTGAAGCTCGCTACGTTTTTCCTTGATTTATGTGACGTAATGTAAAATTTCCAGTAATCCAGTTGATAAAAGTAAAGATTAGAGAAAACTCAACTTTGCCCAGTTAAAAAAAAAAGACAGAAAAAGATTTGTGTTTTAGAATAAAAAGCATCTTAAGTCGTCTAAAAGTTGAACTCGACTGCACTCGGAAACCGTAAAATGTCCGACTGTCGTACTGAGTGTTACATTTCGCCGTCGAGGCATTATCAGTGTCTCATTATCAGTGTCTCATTATCAGTGTCCCATTATCAGTGTCTCATTATCAGTGTCCCATTATCAGTGTCTCATTATCAGTGTCTCATTATCAGTGTCCCATTATCAGTGTCTCATTATCAGTGTCCCATTATCAGTGTCTCATTATCAGTGTCTCATTATCAGTGTCTCATCTTTCCTCGCTCAGGAAGCCTTTCTGTCATCTCATTTTGCAGAAGTACATGTCATGAGATCCAAACTGAACCATTTAAGAACCATTTAAGAAATATTTAAGAACCTTAAAACAGGGAAGAACCTGGACTCTGACGTGTCTGAGGTTTGTTTTTGACCCCCGCTGTGTGTGTGTGTGTGTGTGTGTGTGTGTGTGTGTGTGTGTGTGTGTGTGTGTGTGTGTGTGTCTGTCTGTCTGTCTGTCTGTCTGTCTGTGTGTGTGTGTGTGTGTGTGTGTGTGTGTGTGTGTGTGTGTGTGTGTGTGTGTGTGTGTGTGTGTGTGTAGCCCATAAAGAACGCTCCCGTCGGAAAGAAGTACGTCCGCTGTCCCTGCAACTGTCTGCTGATCTGCAAAGTCACGTCTCAGAGGATCGCCTGTCCACGACCGTACTGGTGAGACAGAAAACAGGAAAGAAAATAAAACGGTGTGGGATTATTTTTCGCTCGTCTCAGCTTTGGCTCGTAACCGCACCATCTGTGCCGTTCAGCCGGCGGTGACACGATGCTGCTTTTGTTTTCAAGTAATTTGAGTGTGTCTGGCTGCCCTCAGGAATTTTATCTTTGTGTTTTGAAACACCACAGATTGTCTTATCAGCCTGTAATGTGTACAAATACACACACGAAGCGCCAAACCATTTTGTTAGGCCGGAGACGCTCGCAGGTTTGGGGGCGAAGGCTGAATCTCTAGTGGACACGTGGAACCTGAGGGAGTCAAATTTGTACTCACAGGGAAATAAGTTTCAGTTAAACGACTACAGGAACCGCAAATGAACTATTTCAGAATTGCTAGTTTGTTTTTGTAGATCCATTTATTTTTTTGAATCTTGAACAGTTGATGTGGAAGCGGTCAGAGTTGTTTCCATTGATCTGAATTAACGGACCTTCAGTGTTCAGTCATTTTATTATTATATTATTTTTTGGAATGAACTTTCTTTCTGACAGTAAACGCGTCATCAACTTGGGACCGGTCCACATCGGCAGGGAGAGTCCAGAACCGCAACATCAGCCCGTCGGCATCAGAGTCATCTGTGGACATTGCTCCAATACATTCCTGGTAACACACACACACACACACACACACACACACACACACACACACACACACACACACACACACATCTTATCTTTAATTACTTGCAGTTGTGTAACAGAATTATTTTCTGATTCAGACAGACAGCTGCCACACACACACACACACACACACACACACACACACACACACACACACACACACACACACACACACACACATTGACCTTTCTTTTGTTTGTTTTCCCAGTGGACTGAGTTTTCCGACCGGACCTTGGCTCGATGTCCACACTGCCGAAAAGTGTAGGTGTCTCAGAACGTCTCTTTGTTACTTGGACACAAAGAATTTTAGTTTTTGACCATTTAAATATTTCCTGGTTTTTGGATTTCCAGCTCTTCTATTGGCCGGCGGTACCCCAGGAGGAGGAGCCTGCTGTGCTTCCTGCTGTTCGTGGTCCTCGCCGTCTCCACTGCGGGACTTCTGGTGTGTATCTGTGGTGATATTTAATATCTAAGGAAAAACTCACCCGAAAAAAAAACTTTGGAAAAACTCGAAGGATCTCTTTCTAACCTGATTTTTTTTTTTTTTTTTTTTTTTTTTAAGAGGTTTTTGGAAGCCAGAATAAATAAATAAATAAATATTCTATGTCTGTGTTCAGGTCGGTACGTGGAAACCCGCCCAGCAATCCAAAGGGATCTACGTGTCGTGGGTGCTGCTGATCGTGCTCGCTCTGTTCGCCATGGTGAGAACCGTCTACTGGAGGTGTCTGAAAATCAGCGACCCGATATCCAACGTCACGTAGAGAGGTGGGGGGAGGGGGGGTGTTCGTGCATGGAGACGAGGAGTTGTAAAAGCTGCAGCTGGTCTGAGGTGCTGCCTGCAAAAACGACTGAAATCACGGCTGAGAAAGGGTAGAACGAAGAACACGAGTATCTAAACACGTTTCTGTCTCCGATATCATCTGTTTCACATATTTCAGATGTTTGTTACGCGTTTGCAAAAAAAAGTCGGACATACAAGTGGAAAAACGAGCGTAGATTGATAAATTTCTTGCTTGCTGGACTAATAAAACACTTCATAGAGTGACGCTGCAATTCTTTTGATTAGAGCTGCCAGTCGTTAAATTGAATACTTAAAGTTTTGTCATTTTTGTGCCCCCAAAATCATAAGGAATCACTGTTTTCTCCAGGAAAAATTAATTCATAATAAAAAAAAAAAAGATCATGATATTCTGGGAAACAGTTTATGTTTTAACTCAACAAACATTAAACAAAATGGTTTGAGCTTTTACTGGGTGTAATCTGTAGGATTATTTCTTTTCCGTGGGTTTTGTTAGCTTTGGACAAAGCCAAGCTAGCTGTTTGCCTCCGTTTCCAGTCTTTGTGCTAAGCTAAGCTAACCGTATCTGCGCTGTGGCTTTTATATTTAACGACGCGACACGGGGCTGGTCGATGTTTCTCTTAAAAACTCCCGTCGAGTCGGCAAATCAGCCCCAAAATGTCAAACTGTTCCTTTAACAAATACTGCAGCAGTTAAATTCAGATGAAGACTTTAATGGATCAGCTTTTATTGAACAGTTTGAGCCGGCAGCGTGATTAAAGCAGGGACAGAAAAGAGCAGAAATAAACGCGGCATTTCTTTTTCTTTCACCATGTAATTGTTTCACTGACCACCATCTACTGAGAGCACACACGAAGCCAAGTGGCACATATCAGTTCAAATACAGCGTATAGAAGGAATCACATGCATTTTTATTTTTGAGGGAATTGTTCATTAAATGTAAACTTTCAAATAATCAAACTGGTGCAAGCTCATCAATAAAACATAATACGGTGAAGGAAATGTAGTTCATGAGCAAAATATTATAGACATGACTTAGCTGAGAAAACTTTCTTCCATTTTTCTTTTCTTTATTATCATGTAGTCTCGTACCGTAGCATGTCAGCGGTCACATCGTCTCACAGGGACTTTTGAGGACATTTGATTTGATTTTCTTATGATTATTTTTTTTCAGCTGGGTTTTCTTTGACAATTATTCATCTCAAAGAAAGTCTAAAGTTCTGGGTTAACAAAACAATAACATGTCAGATTTTTTTGTGAAAATCTCAATAAATAAGATTTCAGAAGTGAATTTTTCATATTAATGCATTTTTACTAAAAAAAAAAAAAAAAAAAACGTCCCAAAGTGCTGTTTTTTTTTTTTTCCTGCTTGACTCACAGATTTAAATCACTTGAAGCACACGGGGGGGAAATGGTTTATTTATTTATCTGTCTTATTTAAATCAAACTAAATTCTGTGACTAGTAAATCTTGTTTCCGGTGTTGAAAGTGTAAATATATTCAGTGGAAGTTGTACAGACTTGTGAGAGCCAGTCTTCTCCCTCGTGGCTGATTGATGTAAGTACCCGCTGACTGAAACATGTTGCACTACATTGTACTGATGTATTTACTACTGTATGTTTTGTCAATGTTATTCCAGTGGATGGATTTTTTTTTTTTGTATATTGTGAAACAAAGTGATACTTTTAACAAGGTGCTCTGACTCCAATGTGCCTCTTATTTTTTACTTATTAGTGAAATCTGTGGAAGGTTTTGTGTCACTAAATATTACCGACGACTTAGTGGTTGGGACACATATTATCCTAACAGTAGAAATTATAAAGTAAGCTCTTTAGAGAATTAGAATAAAGTCAGAAAAGCAAATATTAATTATCGGGAGTTTGTGTGAAGGAGCTTACTGCGTATCATTATTATTCATTCCTAAAAAAAGAAGAATAAACAAGGAATTTGTTTTTTAATCGAATAAAAACGGAAGGAAAATCAATGTTGTGTTTTTACAACAAAATTAAATTATATAAGTTGTCACTTAAATTATCTTTTAAAAAAAATGTAAGTTAAAAGCATACATTATAGTGTAATTTCTTTGCCTTATTTTGCACATAATTAAAACAACTACAGCTCTGGAAGAAATGCAGAGACCACTCCAAATGTTTCTTAAATCAGCATCTATGTGTACGGCAGCCGTTCCATTCCAGTCTGTTGAATTCCAATACAGAAACACCTGATTCTACTTAATGAGGTACTGATCAGGTGATCACCTGATTCTACTTAATGAGGTACTGATCAGGTGATCACCTGATTCTACTTAATGAGGTACTGATCAGGTGATCACCTGATTCTACTTAATGAGGTACTGATCAGGTGATCACCTGATTGTACTGATGAGCTGATCACCTGAACCAAATCTTATTTAATGAAGAAAAGTGCTGTGGTCATCACTATCCTCTTGCAATAGGACCAGCTGGATGGTAGAAACAGTGCTAGTGCCTCAAAAGTAATTGGAATTAAAAAAAAAAAAAAAGTGAGTATTGACCAAATGAGTTAAAAAGAAAAGTTTTGAGTGAGAAAAGAAAGATTCAACTCTGGTTTTACTGGCAGAAGGATACAGTGAGCGTCAGGCTGCTTCCATCCTTCAAATGTCAAAGAACAGTTCAGCAGAACGAGGTCAAGCAGCAGACATTAGGGACAACAAAGCTTCAGACATTAGGGACAACAAAGCTACAGACATTAGGGACAACAAAGCTTCAGACATTAGGGACAACAAAGCTACAGACATTAGGGACAACAAAGCTTCAGACATTAGGGACAACAAAGCTACAGACCAACGGAGGACCAAAACGACTCTCCTCTCACCAGGATGACCTCCAACTCATTCCAATGTCACTCAACAACCGTAGGATGACATCAAGTGACCTCCAAAAAGAACATCAGACAGCAGCTGGGGTGAAGAGGACAGTGAGGACGGCGAGGACGGTTAGAAACAGGCTCTTAGTGGCTGAAGTCCTGCAAAGCTAGAAAAAGCCCTTCATCATGAGAAGCAAAGACGAGCCAGGCTGATGTTTGAAGAAGACCATCACGATTGGACCATAGAGGACCGGAGGAAGGTCATCTTCTCTGATGAGTCCAGTGTTCAGCTTCTCCCAACACCTGGTGGTCTAATGGTTAGACGGAGACCTGGAGAGGTCGACGAGCCACAGTGTCTCACACCTACTGTGAAATGTGGTGGAGGATCGGTGAAGATCTGAGGGGCTTCAGCAACACTGGAATCGGGCAGATTTGTCTCTGTGAAGGACGCATGAATCGAGCCGAGGACAACGTTGTCCTGGAAGAAAACTTGCTTCCATCCTTTGACGATGTTCCCCAACTCTGAGGAGGGTTCTTCCAGCGGGACGATGCTCCATGAAACACAGCCAGGTCAGTGAAGGTGTGGATGAAGGACCACCAGATCAGGACCCTGTCATGGCCGGCCAGATCTCCAGACCTGAGTCCCATTGAAAACCTCTGGAGCATGATGAAGAGGAAGATGGACGGTCACCAGCCGTCAAACAAAGCTGAGCTGCTTGAATCTTTGCACCAGGAGTGTCATAAAGTCTCCCAACATCAAAGTGAAAGAGGTGGAGAGACGCCAAGACGCATGAAGCTGGGATTGGAAATCAAGCTTATTCCACCAAATATTGATTTCTGAACTCTTCCTAAGTTAAATCATTCGTATTGTGTTGTTTAAAAATGAATATAAACTTGTTTTCTTTGCATTATTCCAGATCTGAAAACACTGCATCTTTTTTGTTATTTTGACCAGTTGTCATTTTCTGCAAATAAATGCTCTAAATGACAATATTTTTATTTGAAATTTGGGAGAAATGTTGTCAGTAGTTTATAGAATAAAACAAACATTTTCATTTTACTCAATCACATACCAATAAATAGTAAAACCAGAGAAACTGATCATTTTGAAGTGGTCTCTTAATTTTTTCCAGAGCTGTATATAGAAGTAGTTTGTAATTTTGTATGAACTTACCACTGAAAACCACAAGATGTCAGCAGTGAGTCAGATAACCAAGACCAAAGATCAACTTCATTCTTGCTGCAGAACACTTCAGCTGTTCGGTACATTCATATGGGATGTTATTTCTGATGGATATTTCTTGTGGTTGTTCAAAGGTCGTCGGTTCAGTGGGCGGTCCAGTGGGCGGTTCAGTGGGCGGTCCAGTGGGCGGTCCTTCCTGCGTTCACACTGATCGGATGTCAATGCATCTCGGGTGTGTTCACTTCATGTAATGGACCAACAGCCAAACCAAAATGAACGTTTATTGATTGCTTATTGCTTTAAATATACAAAACAACCACAACGCAGGTTACTAACGTTTAGTTAAACCGAACCAATTTATGATGTGGATCTACGGGACAACAAGAGAATCAAAGAGAATGGGACGATTAAACATTCAATTTAATGCCTGAATAAAACTGGCAGATGGATGTTTCAACCTAGATCAGTTTCTAATGTTGAAACCTAAAAATCGAAGTGAAACTGAATCAACCAGGCAACTCCGTTCAACTATTAAAAATGTTTGCTGAATCGGCGTTATTTAGCAACTTCCCAAATTTAACATTACTGAGTGATTTTTTTTCTTTGTGACTCTTTTTTTAATCGTAGAACTGAAACAAGTCCATCTTCTTTCCCGCCTCCCTCCGTCTCTCCGTCTCCCTCCTCCTCTCCACATGCTGGCTCAGAGGAAATGGGTGTTGAGTAATGCAAGCGCTCCTCCTCATTTGCCTTTCGGTCTCTGCCGGCTCAAATCCTGCTGAGCCAGTAATATCTTAAGCCCTCTGAAATCTGAAATGCTCGAGTCCTCGGTGGTCGCGGGACGCCTGGAATCCCGAATTACTGGACTTCCAGAGGATTTAACGTTTTGGAAAGCTTGAATGATTTACTGATTTAGTTTTTCTCTCGCAGTAGAATAGGTAAACGAGGGTCTGTCGACTTTATTTTCCAGAAACTTTTTCCTCAGGAATTCCTCACTTTGGATTTATTTGCAAATACAAAACAAAATTTGTCTTTGTAAATATGGAAAAGGAGAAAATATTCCTTGTAAATTTGGGATTCGTGGAAGACTAAACACTTTACCGTTTCAGAAACCCGCAGGCGGAGGTGTGTACGAGTGACATGGAAGACGGAAACGGACAATAAGAAAGTGTGAGCCGTGTGCTTGTATGTGTTTGTGTGCATATATGTGTATGTGTGCTTTTGGCCATGCTGGAGGAAAAGAAGGCCCGAGGTTCTCGCAAGCCGACTTCAGCGGACGCCGGCCACCCGAAAACCTCAAAGATTACCGACGGCAACACCCGAGCGGGTAAAACCGGCCGCGTCTCAAACGGTAGCGACGCCGTCGTCCCCGCACAACGGTGAGGATGGAAATCTGTGTGGGTTTTTATTGTTATGTGTGCGAGAGAGAAATACAACAATGCATGCAGCTTTGTTTTGAGTCGTGCCTTCAGACTTTGAATGCAGCAGAAGATTTAAGACGGACGAGTAAATTATTTGTCGAACTTTTATTAGCAGTAGACGTTCAGAGAAGCAACCAAATGAGCTGAAAGGTGGATTTGATCGATGCCAAGACAACATTGTTTAATCGAAGTCACTACTTGCAACCATAAAATTAGAACGATACGGGTCTCCATACGCATCCGTAGAAAACGTTTTTAAATCTTGGTGAAGTGTTTAATCCTCAGTGAGTTCGGAGCGACTCCGTCCTCGTCCGGCCGTGTGTGCATATGGAGCAATTAGCAAGTGTGAGACAGTCCTGCGGTATTAACCCCGGCTCGCCCGGCCGACCCTGTAGCTAAAACAAGCCCACAAATGTACGTGACGGGGTTATACACGTGTGAGTGTGGGTCTCTCGTGTGTCTGAATCCAAGGGAGTTAAACGTTTTCCTCAGCTACGCCTTATCAGACATGCGTGCAGGTTTCCAGAGATTTATCCAAGTTATATAAGTCGTGGGGTTTTGGTCCGATCCAAAGAGCCTGTTGGGACGAAGATGTCACTTTGATGACCTGTTTGCTCGGTCATGTCACGAGAGCACAAAGAGCCCAATAACTTTAACATCTTGTGATGGCTTTATTGTCGCCATGACAGCTGTTACTAGTTTAACCTTCAGAAGGTCAAATCAGAGCTCCAGTTGATCTTTTTTTTTTTCTCTCTCTTTTCATTTGTTTCACTTTAGCTTAAATTTCTTTTACGTCACCGTTTTCCTCCACGAAGAGATTCATTGATCATCGATCCATCGATCCATCGACCCCTTCATTGCACCTTGAAGTCGTTCCTTCTTCAATGCATTGTTTCATCTCATCCATTCGTTCATTTGTCTGTTCAGTCGTTCATCAAACCATCACGTTGCCACTAAAGTTAGAAAACCTCTGACCTGATCTGTACTACTAGCCGTGCTTTTACGAAATATGAGTCATGTTTTTAATTAACAGTCATAATTTTTTGGTTGTACAGGAATTGAAGCTTTAATCCCAAAGGAGCTTTTAATAGTTTTTCCCCGGACGAGCCAAGACAGCGGGTGAGGCGTTTATTGCCACGTTGGTGCGAGTGGTTGTCGTCCCGTTGCTCCGTGGCTTTAGGCCTTGGCTGGGCTGTGACGGGATGGTCGTATAAAAGGGAAATAAACACAAGATTGTGGCTGAGAGAGAGTGAACGAGAGACAGAGATAAAGAGAGAAAAGATCGGGACAAAGATTGAAGTGGTAAACAAGGGAAGCGAAGGAGGATAAAAGATAAACAGCTGTGTGGGAAAGAGAGTTGTTTTTATGAAAGGTGTCAAATAGCTTCGGTCTGAAGCAAGGCTTTACTCTGAGCTCTCTGTTGCTGTGGATTTAGTCGGCTGGATTTAGTTGTGTGTGTGTGTGTATGTGTGTGTGTGTGTGTGTGTGTGTGTGTGTGTGTGTGTGTGTGATATGTACCTTTTATCTACCTCCACGTCCTCCCCGACTGCTAGTTATCCAACAAGTCCTCCTGAAAAACAACACATTATTATATATATTAGTATTATTATTTTTGTGATTTGACAGCACCAGGTCTGGGTAGGATTAGGCACAAAAACAGTACGGTTATGGTGAGAAAATGATTGTGCAAACCAACAACCAGTAGAAAATGGAAAGTGAATAAGATCTCCACTTTGTTGACCCATCCCTCCGCCCTGACCACCTCCCTCTGTGGACTTTGTAGCTCTATAAAAACGTCACACTATTTCCACCACTACACCGTCGAGCGGTTGGTACGGCAGCCAGGAGAGTTGTGTCCTGAATGTGAACGTGTAGTTTTTAATGTGTTTGCTGAAATATCTGTTGCTGTTTCAAGGTAGCAAATGCTTCAGGACAAAACCAATCAGGGGACACGGCTGCATAGTTTCAGTTCACGAAGCAAGTTTTTTTGCACATAAATTCTGACTGTTTAAATCGCACTGCATTTGAACGTCTCGTTTTACATCTTTGCAAAAAGGTGCCGCTTAACTCATTAAAACTGCGTCATTAGATTTTCTTTTTGTCACTTGGAGCAGCAGAACAAGCCGTAAACACATCCGACAGACACTATTATCACCTTACCAAGTTATTGAGATTAATATTTTAGCGAACAGCTGCTTATTCACACACCGAGCAGTCATTAAGTAACATTAAAAATAGTTTGAGTAATTCTCTCTTTAGTTAACTCCGATTTATCACTACAAGCATTTCATTTTCATCATTTCATCCAATGTCATGATACATTTTGAGAAATATTGATTATTGAAATATTCATGTTGCATGGTTATAGGAGGCCTGTCCACAGAAGTCTTAGTTACTGTGGGACCCAACTGAGGAAACACTGCTCAAAAACACACTGACCTTGAAACAACGTTGTCCCAGTCACGCACACATCTAGCCAACAACAACCATATGACCGAACACCTCGTAAATTTTTGGGAGGGTTTTGGGTGTTTGGCATGCGACGGGTGTGATCGTACCAAGAGGTGGATTTAAAAGTGCACCTGTTGTTTTCTTTGTTGTTTTTTTTGTCTACGTTTTTGATTCATTGCTGTTTATCATCATTTAATTTCTCTAAAATGTACACAGATTCTGCCTGAAGTTCACACCATTGTTTTCCAGTGTCGTGTTCGCCTGTCGCTTTGTCCCCCCCCCCCCCCACTTCTCTCCTCCCCCCACCTGTTGATCGTTAACACTTCAACGGGGGTCTTCCAGGCAACCTCCTTCCAGCCGAGGCTGATTTTACTGCTTACCAGGTTCAAGTTTAGCATCCCACAAGAGACAGAAAAATAGTTTGAGGTCAGTTGGTTAATTCACGACGTGAGCGGAGCCCGAGATAACATTATTACAGCCTAATAATAATGGCTTGATGTGAAAATTAAAAAAAGGAAATGCGTGTTGCAAGAAATGACATCAGTATTGAACAATTCTGCACCACACAATACAGTGGGAACACGTTCCCGTCAGCTAATAGGAAATATAAGAGTGGCACTCACAGACTTTTAATTTTAGAGCTAATTAGACTTGATCAAAATAATATTGTGCCAGCGGTGATACACACTGGTATTTTTTATTTGTTTTAATTATAAATCTTCAAACTTGGCCGGACTAGTCTCGGTGGTCGAGCCGAGCGATCGCCTCGACAGTCGGGTCACTTTGCGTTGAACTCCATTAGTTCATCCAGCTGTGAAAAGAGTTTCTGGGTCACCCGAACTCAGGCAGGTTGTTAAGTGTGATAACTTTGGACAGGACATCACAGTACGAAGCCCCGACTCAGTGACAGGATTGTTTAAAATCACATCACAGACTCGATGTATAAATCACAAAAACAAAAGGCCTTTAGAAAGAAGTATTTATTGATGTTTTAACAGTGAAGGTTTTTCAATATAGAATATAGAATAGATCACGTAACCTTCGTTCATTTGTATTTTTAGTCTCTTAAAATAGTAAAAGTCTCAAGGCTAGCTCACCATATCAGTTGATACGGCGTCAAGTGTGTGAGTGTGTCTGAGACAGGATGACACACACATACCGCGCTGGTGATGAAAAGTCTCTGCGGTGCACGAAGCCGAGGCGCGATGATGTAACTCGAACTACAAGAAGCAGTATCGCTGTCTTTTTCCATCTCATTCGAGTTCCCTGTGAGGTGAGACGGGAGAAATTTCACAAAGTTTACATTAGATGATCTAGTTGGTCTCAATGCGCACACTCACTTCAACACACTTGGAGTGCAAAATAGGTTCTTTTAAGGCCTACGAAGATCTTCAGTCTCGGGACTGGAGACCCAGATTGGATTTTACCAATCGCACATTCATCGATTAGTTTCTGTACTAGATCTTTTTTAAGTTCTGAGGAACTGAGCTAACTAGTTTCAACGACAAACTTGAAAAATATCTTAGCAAAATAAAGTCCTTTATAATGTGTGAATTTGTTGATCTGTAGTGCTGTCCAATAAAAAAATTAAATCAACTATGTAATCAGCATCACAAACTTCCTGAAATATGCTCAACAATATAATAAAACCACGTTTTGTCCTTTTTAACGATGCAAAAACAGAAAAATCTAAAAAAATGTTTTATTTATGCCGTTCAAAGTGAGCTGTAAATATCCGGTGATGCTAACTGATATGATTAAACATCATTTTTAATCAAAAGTCAAGTCATTTTTCACAGGTCACATGTGAGCATGCGGTAAGCTGGCGTGGATATTTTCAAACACGTTATCTCTATGTAATGAGTTTCCTATGTGGTGTAAGACCTTGTATTTATTGATGCAGAAATATCCACCTGGAAAACCACTCTGGTTATTCAGTAAGTTTTGAAACAGCTGCTGCGACCTGCTCCTGAGCTTCAGACCTCGAGTCATTTGAGTCGTAAAAACAAGGACTTGAATCCCCATTTGGATTTAGCTGCTTCGACACCCCACCTTCAAATGACTAAATAAAACCATTGGAAAAGCTTTGCCATGTTAAACCACAGCGCAATACAACATAACTAATCAGGTGTTTATTTGAGACGTGCGTTCAGGAGAATTGATCGACCGGAAATTTAAATGAGCTCAATATGAATTAGTAAGATACAAATTCCCTCGTCAAGACTTGCATGTCCAGACCTGGTGGTGCTGAGTGACTTCAGCCTTTTGAGACCGTGGAGATTTATTTTCACCGGGCTAACTGTTTTTGAAAGTTTCCCAATACACAACAGAGACACAACTTCACCATTTTAAATTAATTCACAAAACATCAAAATAACAAAAATGTAGAAGAGTTTAAGTCAACGGCGCTTTGTACCCAATGTAAAAGATTATGTAAGAGTGAAAATACAAATAGGGAACAGGCACTTTAGACGCAATAAGAAACCTCTCCTTCTTCAAATCATTTGTCAAAAATGATTTAAACTGTTAAACTGCTCTGCTGTGGAGAGATTTATAACCGCGACACATGTAGCAGCAGGTTTACCCGGTGTGGGTTACCGCCTGCCCTCCGTGTCCCCGAGCCCGGGATGATTTATCCGTCTGCTGCAGGGCGTGTTGCCAGGCGTGTTGCAGGGCGTGTTGCAGGGCGTGTTGCAGGGCGTGTTGCAGGGCGTGTTGCAGGGCGTGTTGCCGGGCGTGTTGCAGGGCGTGTTGCCGTGTGTGTTGCCGGGCGTGTTGCAGGGCGTGTTGCCGGGCGTGTTGCCGTGCGTGTTGCCGTGCGTGTTGCAGGGCGTGTTGCCGTGCGTGTTGCAGGACATGTTGCAGGGCGTGTTGCCGTGCGTGTTGCAGGGCGTGTTGCAGGGCGTGTTGCAGGGCGTGTTGCTGGGCGTGTTGCAGGGCGTGTTGCAGGGCGTGTTGCAGGGCGTGTTGCTGGGCGTGTTGCAGGGCGTGTTGCCGTGTGTGTTGCCGGGCGTGTTGCAGGGTGTGTTGCCGGGCGTGTTGCCGTGCGTGTTGTCGTGCGTGTTGCAGGGCGTGTTGCCGTGCGTGTTGCAGGACGTGTTGCAGGGCGTGTTGCCGTGCGTGTTGCAGAGCGTGTTGCTGGGGTTGCAGGGACTCCCAGAAACTGCTGAGGTAACCGCACACCCAATGTCACGAGCTTGGAGCTGTCCATCAGAATAGGGCACATAGGGTGAGTGCTGGCTGCTAAAAGTGTGTGTGTGTGTGTGTGTGTGTGTGTGTGTGTGTGTGTGTGTGTGTGTGTGTGTGTGTGTGTGTGTGTGTGTGTGTGTGAGAGGGAGGGAGGGGGGTCTGTCCGGGTGGTGTGGGGGGGAGTGATGAGGGTTTTCTCTGCACACACTGATGATAATTAATAATCTACATGGTGTCAGTAGACCCATAACTTTAATTTTCAAAGGGGAAATAAATTTGGTCACCATGCATGTGGTGGAAAAAAAACAAATTACATAAAGAAAGGAAATACAGAAGTTTAATGCATTCACCAAAGAAAACACTCTTCTGAGATTCCCCCCAAAAAAGTTGTAATCACAAGATCCGGATTTTGTATTTACGACATAACGTACAGCAGGCTACTGGACCAGGAATCGTCCTGTTTCAGGATGTCCCTGGGAAGCATCAGGTTTCTGAGATTGATTGATTATTAGTACAGTTGTAATCTGTGATAGTTGTTCACATTTCGACTAACAGTTCGTAATAGTCTTCAAATTGACAGTCGAATATTTTACGGTGATGCAACGAGAGACATGTTTCGTTGACATGTGTTAATGTGAGTCGAACTCGGGGAGAAGAAACTTTAGACTTTAATTAGATGTTTCATGACTATCTTGAGACCACTGGGCACATTTGACATAACGATACTAACCTGCAGTGGTCCACAGATTATTCTGTAAAAGTGTGCGTGTAGCAGGAATGTGTGTCAGTTCACACTCAAAACATGCCTGTTCGTCCATGCGTGCATGCGCCCTGCGGTGAGGTCACCGCCGCGAGCCTTCGGGGTGGTGGGGGGTGATGACAGCTGAAAATAAATCCCAACTTCTTTTGGCTCGACATCCACTTCTAAGTGCACACAAACACACACACTCCTACACGCACACACACACACACACACACACACACACTGCAGCGTGCTGCCAGTCAGCTGTTGTGTCGTGGTCAGGTGTTAAGCCCTGTGGTTCGGGGTAGGGGATAAAGGGGATATATTGGTAATTTGCTGCAATACCCAACAGAGAATTACCCTTTAATGAAAATATTCATCATCACCTTTCGATAAACTGTCAATTCAACCGTCTCTAGAGTCGATAGCCGTTCATTATCAATGACTTGGAGCACATATGCCGGCTCTGTGTGTATAGGTCTGGTGGCGTGTTGCTAAATCCAGTTGGGGGATCTGGGAGTGTTTTTGGAGCTTGATTGGTTTTGGTGTGCGGCACCACCACGCTACAAGGCAAACTTGGCAACTTTAGGGAGGCGTCCGCCCGCTAAGCTCAACAAAATCCTCACTGATTCATGTTTTTATTTGCAGGAGGAGGGTTCAACACCTTCTTTTTAGGGATTACGTAATCTTTTTTTTTTTGTGCGATTAAATTTGGACATCAATATATTTTCTCGAGCTCTTGTTTTTAGTACTTTTAATTTTTTATTTTAATCCCCGAGGGGAAATTCTTTTGCTACAGAACGCAAATATTGTGAGGCAAAAAAGCAACGGAGGTTGATGTTTCGGAGGCAGGTGGATTTTAGACACATTTTCTCTCAGAGCTAAAAGCCAAATACTTTCCTCAGGAGTCGGTGGAGACCAAAAACAGAGCTAAAAGAGAATGAATATCTGATTTAGACACATAATGTGACTCCAAATGTAAAAATATATTTATCATCTGTAACTGCTGGATGTGTAAATATGCAGCTGTTTGGAGAAATGTTTGCCATCTCAAATTAAAAGGTAATGATCCTGTATACTTTGTTTATACTGCCCCCAAATTGGCGAGAGAGTTGTTGCAGGTTTAAAAGTCAGCAGCCAAGACAGTTAAAAGGCAATTTATACATACAGTATATATCTCATATACATGAAAGTTATATTTCAAATATTGTCAATAAGTGTATTGTTTTAGTGGGTTTACGTAAAGAAATGTGCAAACACAGGGAACAATCCAGTTTTTGCTAAAAAGCTTATTAGAAGGATAAAATTCATGTAAAGCTGGTTCCTAAATGTCCTTCATGTCTTTCCCCCCCCAAACTGGCTCATTCAAATGTCTCGCATGAAAATCATCAATACATTTTTAAGATTTCAAAATTTTTGCTTTGGTAAATTGTCTGTTTGGTATAATAACTCTCAAGGAAACATGTTGAGGAAATGCAGGGATATTTATAGAGATAAAAGATCACCACCCACAGGGAGTTTGAAATATTATGTGAAATGCTGTGAAAATAGCACCACTGTGAGGCAGACTGATGATACCACACTTAACCCAAACACCTGCTGCCATGGCAAACGAAATATTTTCATGTTGCGGCTACAGGAGACGGTATTTCTTTGAAGATTATACATGCAGGTGCAGCTTTTTATATTGAACAGAAACTTCAGAACTTCATTTTCAATTGGTCAGATATACATAGCACATCGTCTTCCGAACCATGTGCGGATGATCATGAAACACAAATCTTACAGCAAGTAACTTAATTCTGCAACAGATTTAACGGACTGGTCCGAGACCCTTTAACCTCTTATCAAAGTTCAAGTATCATGCTGAGCTGGGTCAAGTTTTAAAATACACTCCCAAGGAGGCTGTCTCACTCCAAACACGACAACCAATCACTTAAGACAGAAATGAAATTATTATATATTAGTAAAAATAATCATAACAATAACCTTATTACTAAGTTTACATTTTGTTGGAAAAATTAAATGGATCATTATTAAAGAGAGGTGTCCAGCAGTGCTCCACCTCACTCCTCCACAGGGCAGCTTTTAAACAGTTAACAAACAGTAGACAGTCACCCCCATTCCCTTTGTATCTGCTTTCGTATGGTAATACTGAGTTGGTTGTAGGTCACAAGATAAGGACACAGTGGGAGTCGTCAATTAGATGCGGAAAGTAAAACAAATAGGAATCACTTGCAAATGAGAGAGAAAAAACGGAAGAAACTTTTTAGAGACTGCTTGACCAGAGACTTTCTGGAGCCACAATGCAAATAAGAGAGAGAAAACAGAAGAGACTTTCTGGAGCCACAATGCAAATAAGAGAGAGAAAACAGAAGAGACTTTCTGGAGCCACAATGCAAATAAGAGAGAGAAAACAGAAGAGACTTTCCGGAGCCACAATGCAAATAAGAGGAAGAGACAAATCTTTTTTTCCATCACATTTACACAGCAAAATGTACTCAATTATCAAAAGTAGCTTTAGAGTGTTATATTTATAATATAAAACATTGGAATATTGCTTCATTGATATTCTTGAGCAGCATTTTAATGTTGTCATTGTATGGGCAAATTTCAAAACATGATACTGAACAGTCTAATCTATGTATAACAATTCATATATTACAAGCTGATCATATATTGCATGTATAAAATATTGATCTGAAAGAATATTACTATAAACTATCTGTGAAATGGATGTGGCAGATTAAAAAGTAAAATATTTCCTTCTTAAATGTAGTAAAGTGGAAGTATAAAAGTAACACCAACATACTCAAACAAGTACCTCTAAATTATACTTAAATACTTGAGTAAGATGTACTTATTTCCATTCCACCACCGCTCCTGATGTGGCAGCAGGTTGCAGCATTAATCTCACGTCGTGTCGTCTTTTACTCTGAAGGCCGGTCGTCCAAACCGGAAGTGGAGAAGACTCGGTACGTAACCTCCGTTTTCCTGCCGTTAGCTCACAGGACGAGCGAACCGGAGGACCAGCGTGAAGCGCGTCGAGGCTGCAAGACACGCACATAAACAACGAACGGTATGTAAGAAGACGCAGGTAGACAAGCACGGAGCGACGCGCTTTCGGTTCCGGTCGCTGTTCTCGGTGTTTTCCGACCGGTGACCGTTTATTGACGTCGGTTTGTGAACGGGCCCCGCGGAAGGCTAACGTTAGCGCTTCGAGGTTAGCATCTGCGAAGGCTTCAAAACACCGCAGCTGGAAGCTGATGATGCAGAGGTGCACCGGGTTTTCTTTTCCGGTCCGGTACCGAGAACAACAAAAATAAAATAAAAATATATATGAAACAGGCAGGAAGTACCGATACTGAACTCAGGGTTCTCCTTAAAAACCCAGCTCAATATGAAGTGTTGTAACACAGCAGGTAAGCCACTATGGAGCAAACTGTTAACTTGCATTCAAATGCATAGTTTTAGTTGAATGCAGCTACCACAGAAACTTCAGGGGAACCCTAATATACATGCATTGTGCACAACAAAGGGGATGCCTTGTCTTTGAATGCACCCTTTCAACATGAACTACAGCTGCTGTGGAAGCGGAGAGGCATCGACTGGTACCGAGCAGGCTGGTTCCCAAAATGTACCCGACCGATACCTTGACTTTGGTACCGGTGCGTTTTTCGGTATCAATTTGATCCATTTAAAGCTCAAGGAGATGACATGACGCATCACGGTGCCCATCTTTAGTTTTGTGGTGGTGCAGAGTTCAGCCGGGTTGTTTTCTGTGGCCACAATTAAAAGATTTCCCATAAACGCCTCTCATGCTCTATCAGTATTATAGTTTATTTATTTTCATTATGTCACTTCATAACTATATTTATTTGGCATATTTATTTGTCTCAATATGAATCGAAGCACTCGACGCAGACATGAATCCCACGGTCACGTCACCGTAGCAACGCGGCCTCACTGGGTCACCTGGATGTTTCCTGACAGGACCTGACATTGAACCCGTCTTCTCTTCTTCAGACCGTCGGTGCATAAACGCATCATCTTCCGCGTTGTGATTAAGTTTCAGATGCTTATCGAGGTCTGTGGTGTTGCCACGGTAACTCCTCGTCCTCCCGCATGCGTCACATCCAGTGTCGTTGCTGCTTAGAAAACGGAGAAAAAAATTGTCCACGTGTTACTGTCTGCAGTTTGCTGACATCAGCGCCTGTTCAAAGGTTCGTGCATAAATGGTGGCCGAGTTCACATACGACGATGACAGAACGGAAAGAAAAGTACTTCCTACAAACCAGCTGGTTTTTAGACTGATTTCTGGTGATGGTGTAGTGACTTTTCCTTTTAATGAAAGACACGTTTTCCTAAAAGTTAAGATATTGACCTATAAAGTATAAACTTAATTGTAACGGAAACATTTCGGATTGGAAATAGTGATAATTCAGTATCAATCTGCACGCCCCCTACTGGTCACCAGCCTTCACTGTCAGGACCAGCTCTGCTGTGACGAGGAGAGGAAGTGACATCGTCGCGGCGTTGAATGGACCAGGTCTTGTTTTTTTGTTTTTTCTTGTGGCGCAGCGAACACACGGCCTTGTTATGCTGAAAATTGGACCCATCTTGACACTTCTCTGCTGTTTTATATTACTGACTGCGGCCATTGTCCTATCAACGCTACCTCCAACACACTCGCAACAGAGGGAGTCCCTTCTCCCTTCCCACAACAAGGACCTACTGGACATTCGTCACACCAGCAGGACCACGTTCCCGAGAAGGAAGGGCATGGCTGGTAACGAATGTTCACATAAGTTAGTTATAACGATACTGACAAGCCAGTGCGTTGAACTTTTTTTTTTTCTTGCAACCAAATGGCCAAAGAAAACTTGGTGGACTTTTTTTGTTGACTAGTGTTTAGTTGACTAGTTGGAGCAGCCCGAAAACCAAATAAATGTCATACAGACATCGTATTGTTATTTTATGTAAGTCATGGGATATTAATTTAGGGGTCCAGTTTGAGTAACAGATCCATGAGTTGGAGGGTTCATTGGATGTGAAAACACCGGACAGACAAAGGTTTATAACAGCATTGTACTCTGGAAACCAATTATGGCGGCAACAGATTCATCGGTTTTTGAAACAGTCCAAAGATAAAGTGTAGAAATTAGACTATTACTCTACAAAAGAATCTATTTAATTGGTAAAAAAAAAAAAATACAAATTAATAATAATGATAATAAAGCAAGAGAAGTAAGGGCTGGGGCTTTAGCCCAGGAGGAGGCGAGAGTATTGATGTTAGTTGAATCATTTAATTTAAAAACTAGAAAAGTTGAAAATGTTATGATAATGTAGGTTAGGAGTGTTAAAAGTGTGAGGGAGGGGGAAAGTTGAAGGATAAGTGTTATTCAGCCAAGGTGCGCAATTGAGGAGTAGGCAAGAATTTTTCGTAGTTGTGTTTGGTTTAGTCCCCCTCAACCTCCTACAAGGGTAGATGCTAAACCGAGAAGAATTAGTATTGTGGAATTGGTTGGTTGAATTTGTAATAGAAGAGCAAATGGTGCAAGCTTGGTAAACTTCATTGGGCCCGACAGAAGTTGAGCCAGAATCAACTTTATTTGCTAGATAACCTGCATTAGTTCCCCCGTTACATCACACACTGACTTCTTTGCATTTAAAAGGCGTTGCTGCATTTTTTTCAAGCAAAGCAAAAACTCTGTGAAGAGGATGTTGACCAACCCCAGGCTGCTATGCTTTTCTGTGTGTTTGTGTTGTTGCGGTTTTTGTTTTGCATTATACCATCTAATTAAGTTACTTAACCTCTCAATGAATTGTTATTCAGAGTTCAACCTGAAGTTATTGAGAATGCTTTCCACCACCAGCGTTATGCATCGTGTTTTCCGGCTTGTAAGAATTGTTTAGTCTAATGTGATGTTCTGAAATGAAATGAAATTGCATAACAGATGTTACATTTTGCAGTTTGCTTGTGCATCTGTTGGTAGAAGACTCTACTGTGTCCGGGGAAGGAAATAAATGTCAGTGTTTGACTCTGTTTTGACTGTTAACAGCTATGACCTTGTTTTCTCTCTTTGTTGGTCCTTTGATTGCTTTTGCTTCCCCTGTTGTTTCTCGCAAGTGAAGAGCAGGAAGTGATACTGACACAATGAATATGTATCTGACAAAAGGAATCAGAGTGGCAAATCAAGACCAGACGTCCCAGACGATGGATTTCACCCTTCCGAGAAGCTGAAGCCCAGTTGTGATAAATAACCCCTTTCTTTGTTTTTTAACTTTTCAGCTTTTCATTGCTTTTGGAGAGTTGTGCCCCTTCTCCTGCTCCCGGGCCCCTATCGAGCCCCCTACTAGGAGGGCTCGCAGGGAGCTCGCTGTTGGTCAGACGGGAGGCTGCATCTTTGTGGCTGGCTCAACTGAAAGCTCAGCTCGCACTGACGCAGATAAACAACGCTCTCGCCGTCGGCGGTCGACCTGTGAACTTTTCAGCGAACTCCAGCACTTCTTCTCCGTACATACCCACGACGCCCGCGTCCCCGACCGCTGCGGCCATCCATCTCCTGAATCTTCTGAAGATCGCTAACACCATGTCCCATCCCCTGTACAACCCCTACGTCCCTGGGAACCAAAGTTCCACCCAGCAACAGTCTGGACTCTCCAGAGTTCAGGCAGATCGGGACCCTCGGAGGACTTCTCAACACTTTGGTCCCGCCTCCAGCTTCAACGTTGCTGGAGTTTCCTCTGCACCTCCGGCCAACTCTGGGGGAACAATCCCATCGATGCAAGCTCTGCCGATGAACTACGCGCCCCAACAGAGTAGAGCCATAACGGACAAAGACATAGAGAGGTCTGTCGACATGCATATTAGCAGAGCCAGGGAGGAGGTGAGGCATCAGCCTGTCGGCCAGGGCTCTCCCTTTACCAGCACCCAAAGAGACACGTTTCCTTCTTCCACCGCCGGGGCGACCTCCTATCCGATGTCGTCGGCCTCTCAACCACACCGATACTATGATGTTGAAAGGGGCGGTAGCTCCTCGGACTGGTTGCCAAACTACAAAAGGACAACCGAGGACGATTCCTCGAAATTCTATTCATCGTCTGCTTCATCGAGCTTTCCAAGCGGTGGTGACGGTAGGTTTAGTGCCTCCGGGGAAAGACAACGTGATATGCAATCCATTCCGGGTTTAGGTGATTATTCCTATCAAGAGCCAGAAAAACCTCCGGCTGCCGACTCCAGTTGCCCTAAGTACACTTCGGAATCGGCTTCTAACATCCTTCTGCACTTTGGACTTGAAAAAGAGGACTTGGAGCATCTCATTGCTTACCCTGAAGACCAGATCACACCTGACAACCTGCCTTTCATCTTGCGCCAGATCCGGATTCAGAAAACCAAAAACGCTGCAACTGAAGTGCAGTCCAAACCCTACCCAGAACCCAAACCCCCCACAAGTCTGAGTGGAATGGACATATTCAGTGGTTCTGGACGGGCAGGGATGAGCCAGGATGAAATATCGACGGCGATTCTCCAACCAAGTAAAGTGATTGACTACGGACATACTAGCAAATACACTGGAGGAGTTGGGGATGAGATAGGAAGGACCGGTGGGAGTCGAGCCAACAGTGGTGGAAGTAGAAGTATGTTGCCGATGGACACTTATGACAGCAGCAGCCGGAGCAGAGAACCACTGCAACAAAGTCTGACGGAGGTGAAGAGCAGTGCTTTGGGTTCGTCACGTGACCAGGGCGGCTCGGTTACCAGTTTCAGCTCTCCGTACAGTTCAATACAAAGTTCTGTGGCTCCTCCAAGCGGCGATCCATCCAAACGATCGCAGACCCAACCAAACCAGACGTTACAATCAATCCTCACCTCTTTGTCTCTGCCAAAGAAAGACACGGACATGAGACTTCTCAAGCCTGAAGTCTCCAAACTCCTTCCTTCGAAAGGACCGGAGCCCGATGGACAGTCCACGTCAAAAACCCAACCGTCGTGTACTCCGTTCCACGGCGTGCACCCTAGCCGACCTGGCCTCGTGCTCATTGGCAGGAATGACTACAGCCGCTCAAATGATCAGAGTAAAACTCAAGGACAAGGGTCAAAGGTCGCAGAGCCGATGAAGAAGAAGCAGCAGCAGCAGCAGCAGCAGCAGCAAATGCAACAGAAGCAGCCGAAGCAGCCAGCACCACTGTTGGGACAAGCCTCGTCGCAAGTTTGTCCCTCCGCAAAGCCAGTTCCTCCACCGACTTTCCCGAGCATCGCAGCTGCCTCACGTCCTCCGCTACGCCCGCCGTTTCTCCCCGTTGGTCCTCGGCCCATCGCTCTTCCTACCGCTCCAGCTCGGCCAATTCCAGGCCCGGCGAACTTCAATCGTGTGCGGCCTCCAACAACGGGGCCGGTCTCCAAGAATCTGCCTTTGCCAGCCATGATGCATGACTATGCAGCAGCTCCACCGAGAATGTTTCCGCACACCTGTTCTCTATGTAACAAAGAGTGTACTCATGTGAAGGTGAGTGGAAGACTGCATTCAACTCATTTAACAAACTGGGTTGTTTATCTAGATGTAAAAAAAGACCCCGTTGTTTTTTGATTGAATTGTTCCATTTTCCTTGTTACCTGGAAGAACTGCAGGGTTTTTCATTTTAAAGAAGCTCGAAGGAGAAATACTTCCAAGTCTATTTGATTTATATTGAATCATTTTTTTCATGGATCAATAATTTCCAAAACATGACAGTGAATAGTTTTAGGAAAAAAAACCCAGTTTGGATTGTTGATCCTTTTAACTAATATTGATGTATTCCGAACTAAATATTTTGTACCCGAATGTTTCATGGATGCCAACTACAGCTAACTCTATATTGTTGTCTGTAATTCAGGGTTTCAATGTCTGATTTACATGTAATTTGACTTATTTAAAAACTGTTGTTAGACTATCACTGTTCATCAGACATGAAGACGAGGCGGTTATTGCCCGACTTACAGTGACTGTTTCATCACATGATGTAATATGATGAGAAGCCGACTTCTGGGACGATTGTTGAAAGCGGAACCAAAGGCTGAGAAGATGTGACGAGGAAGAAGCTACAAATTTGAAGAACTGAAGCGTCAGAAAATGATGGACGACGGCTGTTCCCCTTTTACGTTTTTGAGTTATTAGTGATTAGAAAATGTTTATTTTTCGATCTTCTGTCACTATTGGAGTTCATATTGATGCATTTTGTTGCTCATATCAAACAGTAGGCATCACTTTTTTTTTTTTTGCAATACTGGATGAATGTATGAAGCCGGTGTTTTCCATTGTTCCTAAATAGGATTGCAACATGTAAATATGAGAAACCATCAAGTCAAGCACTTATTTTTGAAGGCTATTTTTCTTCCCTCATTTTTTTTCCCTGTGGGACACCGTATTTTTGCCTCTTCAGAGAAGAGACGAGGCCTCTTTCTTTTATCTAATGTTAACATTTGTTGTCACTTAACCCAGGAGTGGTTTTTTTTGTATTTTTGTATTTTTTTTTTTTATCCTTTTTTTTTTTATCCTTTTTTTTTTTTTTTTTTTTGGATTGAAACCTGACCTCTACTAAGATGACCCTCACCAAACCTCAGGATATTTTGATGCCACTGAAGACTGGCGTGCCAAACATTTCAAAATCCAGCGTGCAAGAAGACTTTTTTATTTTTGTTTATTTATTGCCTTTTGTTACCAACACTGACATCTGTATTTGTTATATTTTTATATTTTATTACCCTTAAACTCCAACTGTAATCATAAAGGACTTAATTTCAATAGTAATGTTGTTCACATATAGGTGTAATACTTCCTCCTTATTTCTCACCATTATCTGGCTTAAGCCATCATACAAGCACAATCTGAGCTGTTGATTAATGTCACCACGCTTCTCACCTGACAGTGAGGGACAGTTTCATATCTAGTATGGAAATAACTTTTAAGGCTGCTGTGCCGTTTAATAAAATGTTACAAAAGTGCCACTTGAGCCATTGAAGTTGACAACAATGAGGCCTATCTGAATGTTTGTATGTTCTGTCTACTAGGATTGGCTCTCCCACCAGAATACCAACCTTCACCTTGAGAGCTGCAGACTTCTCCGGACACGGTCAGTCTTCCATTAAAGTTTCTTTCAAAAATGTTGATTGTTTCTTCCAAATGTACTTTGTCACTTCTCAACTCAAAGATCTGCAGAAGTGAAGCATGTAGAAGAGAAATGAGCCCTTTTTCCTTCAACCAACATTGTTGGATGCCGGTGGAACTTCTTTATGGATTGATGAATTCTTTAAAAATTGGTTCTTTCAAGTACCTGCTGCGGTCTTTCTGTCATCCGTATGATTGCTTCGAGCTTGATGCAGAACTTCTCGGCATTTGTCTTCAAATTGTGACCTTTTACTGTTTTAATCGGTGTGTTTGAATTTTTTTATTTACAGATACCCACAGTGGGATGGTGAGGTAGTACCATTGCCAAGGTAATTTCTTTTTGTCAACAAACAACAGCCACATCAGCAGCTGTAAACCAGCTCCCTCCTGTTTTGTTTGTCAAATTTTCCTTTTCCTTTTCCATCATTCACCAATGCTTTTCTCTCCCACTTAAAGTGCCTCAGTTAAAGGTGCCAAGCCCTCGCCCTCAACTTCCGCCCAGACTTCCCAGCATCATCATCTGAAAACCAGCCATGAGAACCGTTGTCGCTCTCACAGCCCCCGCCAGGACTACGGCCCGGGAGGTCGGAGGGACAAACGCGGGAGCCGTTCCCGTTCCCGCTCTTTCAGCCCCCGATGGCACCACGACTCGGAGGTTCGACGGGACAAACGCAGGAGCCGCTCCCGGTCGTACAGCCCCCGACTACACCACAGCTTGGACGGTCAAAGGGACAAACGCGGTAGCCGATCACCGCACAGCTTCAGATATGCTCGCAGGTCTGTGATACTAAAAATATGTCTCATGGGAAATAACACACAACCCCAGGAGATTTCACTTGTAGATCCAAAATATTGCTGTTAAATATTATTTTACCGTTTGTAAAAATGATCATTGAATTAATTAAGTCATTTTGTTGGTACATATTTCCGTTAGGTCCCGCACTCGCTCTCACTCCCCACGATATGATCGCCTCACCGCCCCCCGTCATCGATCACGTTCGAGGAGCCACGAGAGACGATCGCCACCGAGGAGGAGGGATGAGAAACGGCCCTCACCGTGGAGGAGCCGCGAGCAACGATCGTCGCCGAGGAGGAGCAACGAGAGCTGGTCCTCACCGAGGACGAGCCACGAGAGACGCTCGTTCACCGAGACGTCGACTCCTCAACAAAAGAGGGTGAACAGTGCCGAGCAACTGGCCAAGAAACTGATGGAAACACCAGGTCTGACCAGTGGAAAAATTTGTACAACCTATTTACAAATAGTAAATATAGTGTGATTTATTATCATAATTTACTATTAATTTCTCTCTGTAGTTCTATAACTGGTCACATTTTACAGCTCCAAGTAGAAACTTTTAGAGAATTGACTCTCTTTGGTGTCTCTGTCTCTCTAGCTGTCCAGTCTCTATCAAAACAGTCTGACCTGGAAGCCGTGGTGAAAACTCTGGCTCCTGCCTTACTGGCCGAGTTTGCCAAAATGAATTCTTCATCATCCTCCGCTGCCTCTTCGTCATCCTTCGTGGCTAGGAAGAGGTTGGCCAATAAATCTTTTCAAGTGAAGACCAGCTTTCAGAGGAGCGAAGCAAGTTATTCCATAAAGCCCAAGGTTGGTGTGTTTGTTCATTTATCAGGGAAATTTGGTAACAGACAGTTTATATATTGTGAATAGTTTATTTTTTCCTCCTTTATTTTGGCTCTATCTCAGAATTGATTTTGATCAGACATAAAAAAAAAATATATATATATATATATATATATCATGTTGTCCTGGAAGGAGTTATTGTTGATGTCATGAAAGCCAGATTCAACACACGTGTTCTCCTAAACAGTTATAAAAACAGCTAGTTTCAGTCGTAACTTTGTGTTTTTTTCGCTCTCTTTTTTCCCTCAGTTTGGTAAATCTTCTCCTCCAACCATGGTGAAGCTACAAGGGATTTCTAATCCTCTCTCTCACAATGACGTGGTTTCTGCTGTGGAGCACTTTGGAAAAACCAAGTCAGTCGTATTGTTCAGGTCTAAACTAGAGGTATGTATAAGAAAGAGTGTGTATCTGATGTACACACACTGCTCCGTCAAAAGGAAAATGCTTGATACGTTGTTGATGATTAAATTTCCTTTGATTGATCAATGGTTCTAGTTTTTGGATTAAAACCAACACAAGAGAACATATTCACAGAATAAATATTCATAAAGATTCGGAATTTACGAGCTTGTCTAAAACAACAGAACAGGACAGAATTGTAAAGACACAACCAGGCATTATTGTGAAGTGCATCCAAAATAGTCAACCAACATTTTTTTTTTTTTTTTTTTTTTTTTTTTTTTTTTTTTAAACTTTGGACAGCAAGTGAGAATTTGCAGAAACATGGAAACGCATGTTTTATGCATAAAGTATTTTTTCCTCGTCAGATGAGGTTATCTGATAACAGAAGACAATAACGGATCCAGTGTGGCTTTTAATTGTTCAAATTAAATTGAAACTTTAGAAATGTAATTTAAAAAGTGCATAAATACAACAACTTTTCATTCCAACAAAAAAAATGTAGTGAATGTAGTGAGTTAATGGTCATATTAATCCAAAGCTTTGTGTGTTTGATGTGTGCACATGTAGGCAATGGTGTGTTTCGAGAGAGTGGAAGATGCTCAGAAACTGAAGAGCAAAAAGAGCATCAGCATAAAGGGAATACCAGTCACCATTGTCAGAGAAATGGTAATACACCTTTTTTGTCTTTCTGTGTTTGTCCCTCGGAAATATTCATAACATAAAAACTATTTGTGTGTGTGGTCACACAATCAAGATCAATCTAAAATAAGTCTTGTTTACAGAAGAAGCCTCTTCCAACTTCCGCAAAGGAACAAAAGAAGCCCCCACAGGAGTAAGATATGCTTCACTTATTTTAACTCTTCTTAACAGTGGTGGTGATTTCATCTTGTTTTTGACAACATATTAGTATTCAATTTCCAATTCTGTCTGTTTTGTGTCCTCAATGGGGGAAAAAAGATGTTCTCATCTGTTTTGAGATTTTCAGTTGATATATTCAGTAACAACACCTCCACTTTTCTCCCATCTGACCCCATGTAACTCTTCGTTACAGAACATCTGCCATGTCCAGTGTTGCTACACCTCAAACCACCACCAAATCCACGACCGCTGGAAAGGTTCCTCTACTTAAACCGCCTTCATCTTTACCCTCTGGATCAAAAAAAAACACAACAGGCAAACTTGTCACAAAAGCGAAAGTCTTCGTTTCCAAAGCAAAAAATGTCTCAAACAACCAGATAATCAAAACGGTAAAAACGGGCAATGTGGCTGCAAAAGGAGACGTGAAACTGGGTGCGGCAAAAAAAGAAGCTTCAAAGCTCTCGGGATCAGGAAAGCCCAAAGGTCCTGGAAAGAAGCTTAACGCCAGTGACTCCAAACAAAAAGCTACATCTAAAACATGTGAGAACAGCGCTAAAGTGTCTGCGGTGGCACCTAAGGAGACGGCCAAGATTGCTAAATCGTCAAACATGAGCGTTGCTGAACCAACCAAAGGCAAAGAATTTGTCACGGAGGTGAAGGTTTTGGCTTCTGAAGCAAAAACAACTTCAACTACGCAGGAATCCAAAACGCAAGCGAAGATTTCTGCTGCTGCGGGAGCTGTGACAGAAGAAAAGTTGGAAGAAACTGCAACAAAGGCCATAACTGTACCGTCCAAATCTTTGGCCTCCGTAAATCAGCCCGACGTGCAGACTGTCACATCTGAAAAATTGGAAGCAAAGGTTCAAGGTTTGGCCGTTGTGCCCGAAGACACAGCCCATGTTGTCGAAACCACAAGTACAACAGCTTCTGAAACCAAAAACCAGGTGAAAGGCGCTGATCCCATGGAGCTTGGGGAACCAGAACTGGCAGAGCCCATGGAAGCTGAAAGTTACGGTGAGGGCAGAGGGGAAAAACTGACAGATCCTGAGGCCCAACCAGCCAAGTCCAGTGAGAGTCATCCGCCTACAAGTTCAGTCGGGACCCCATCAGACACGTCTCCATCTGAACCTCCTACCGATCCACTTCAGGGATCACCGGCTGCCGTCCAAACTCCTGAAATCTCAGTCAAAGCTTCATCGCAATTCCAGCAAAGCACGGTGCCGGACCTGGAGTCCACTGGACCGGGACCGGACACCGAGATGGACAGCTTGCAAAAGCAACAGCAGGCTGCAGGAAGCTCAGGTGCAGCTGTGTTGGAGGTGAAGCAGACAGTCGGAGGGGTGGAGGACAAAACAAAGCAAAAAGGTGTGTTGGAGCTCATTCTGAGGAAGGAAAATGCCCGGCAGTATTCTGTGTTTTCTTTTCTTTCGTTTGCGCATGAATCACTGGCAAATCTCATGATGTACAAACTCAAATAAATCTGTTAAAACCTTAACTATCTAAATTATCGCTAAATATTAATTATTGATGTTTAAAATCACTTGGCTGCTATTTCTCTGACTTAAATTCCCTCCTTTGAAGATGCCGTGACGGCCGTAAAGACACAGAAGGATTCATCACCAAAAGCCGTGGTGACTTACGTGGCCGCATCCATCAAAACCAAGCTGAAGGCGAGCGAAGAGCTGGACGGTTCCTCCCTGACTGCCGGGGAGATGATAGAAAAACACCTATTTCCCAAAAGAATCAGTAAGAAATCAGACATTTCTGCACATGATCATGTTTCCTACTTTCCTGTAATTGTTTTTCTCCTCCACAGAGTGTCTCAACAAGTTGTCAACCCCGTTGTCGAAAGTGAGTCTTCTCAATCCACTTGTTGTACAAACTGCACCGTGAACACGTCAGCCTTTTCTTTCTAGTTCTGTTAATAATGGCATACAATGAACAAAGAGTAAAAACTCACCTAAACCTTTACTTTCCTGTTTTCTTTTTCTTTTCTTTTGTCCAGCTTATTTCGCGCAAGAAGAGGGTGTTGATGATGACCAACCTGCCGGAGTACTGGCACGGCAGCTACACCGAGCGGGACATCGCCAACCTGCTCGTCCCACATGGATTCACATATATGGAGGACAACCTCTATGTTATTCCTCAGATGCGCATGGTAGGTTACCAGGTTGTAAACCTACTACTTGGCTTGTTGATGCCACGTTTGTGGGTTTCTTACTTGTTGCTTTCTAAAGTTAAGTTATGAAATATAGAGTCGTTGAGTTGCACACTCAATCCAGTTTTCCTTTCAGGCTTTTGCCCTCATGCCGACTGTGGAGAAGCTGCAAAACATTCTCAAAATATCGGCGTTAAAAAAGGACATTACTTTCAATGGGTCTAAACTCTCTTTGCGAGTCACGCAGAAAGAAATCAAAATGACACCGGTAAGTAAGCACGGGCGAAATTCTGCACGTTACTGTCGAGACACGTTTGTATTCAGTGTGCTGGTTTTATTTAAAGGAGTCTCTCTTGTCAGTCGGGAAATCGGAGGCGTCTCGACGTCTGTTGAGCGTCGTGTCTTTAACACCACCTGCTCTGATTCTGATGTTTTTGTTTCAGTTGGGGTTTTATAAATCTCTGATGACACTGATGAATTGTGTAAGTAACGCACGCACGCACGCACGCACACACACACACACACACACACACACACACACACACACACACACACACACACACACACACACACACACACACACACACTTATTACCGCGTCACTCCAGACTAAAGTGCTTTTCATTTTATTGAGGAAATGTATCCCACCTGTATTTTCCACTTGGTCTTTTAATATGAACTTTGAGCATTCAGATGCACATCACAGTCAAAACACCCTGAATTGTGAGGAGACATCTTTAGCTGTTTTTTTTTCCTTTACAAATTGTAATGTTTGACGTGATAATGAACTGAACGCACTCGGCTGTAATGTGGGACGGTGAGCGAATGTCTCCGGTCGGTTCAAATATTCACTCTCTGTTCTCCAAGCAGCAGATGAACGATAACGGGTTGAGAACCATCTTCATCAAGAACATCCCGCCGTGCGAGGCCAGGCATCTCAGGGAAGCTTTGAAAAAAATCGGTGGTGTGAGAAACTACCTGCCTCTCCTCAACAAGGTATAAACACACACACACCTACAGGTACACGTGTGTAAGTGAATTTAACAAAGACTTCCTGTTAGTCTTACCTGCCTTTTTTTGTGTGTTCCAGGTGTTTGTTGAATTTCATACTGCTCCTGATGCCGACCGGCTCGGAGTTTATTACAGCCTCCTGAAACGGGCCACCGCTCACAAAGTCTACAGGCTGGAAATACCACGAAACTACAGGGTATCATGTAAGAATGTGTTTGTTTCGCCCTCGAACCACAGGCCTGTCAATCAAACAGACACGCCCCCCAAAAAGCAGACGCTTATTTTCTAATTAATGACGGGATTATTTTAAAACTAATAAGAAAGAAACAACTTTAGCTAATAACACCGAGATAACTGCTGGAGAAGTTTTATTAAACGAGAATTTTCATGAGACTCGTTGAATGGGAGTCTCTAGGGTCCGAGAACAACGAAGTTTAGCACGACTCAAAGGACCACATGATGGTGTCTTCAACCTGCTTCACGTTGGCAGCGAGAACAAACAACCGGAGACGTTTGAACGAAACATTTCTTTGTCCCTTTTTCTTTTTTTTTTTGTCTTTGCAGTACCACTGCTGCCAGAAAACGTTCTGCTGCACAGCGAGGATATTGTTGCTGGGGCGACTGTTCCCATATCAACATGTGGCCTTCCAGAGGGCAGCTCTTCACCATTTTGGGTCCCCATGACAACCGCCCCCTTCATGTTCCCCACCAAGTCTCCTTGGTTCAACATCCCCGGTAGGAGTCAAATCTGGAAAATTAATTTAACTGCCAAAAAACAACATGTTGACAATAAGTGACTGTGATTAATTGACTGTGTTCATTTGACTGCTAGGTTATGAAACAGTCAATGGAGTAGAGGACATTGAGGTGAGCCCAATTTTCATTTTGTTTTTAATATATTTCTTGATTGCTCCTAGAATTAGTTTCTTTTTTATCTCCTGTTGTGAAACTTCAATGTACTCTGATATCAAAACGTGCTTTACAGTTGAATTATTGAGAAACACGGTCTACGACAGCGTTCAGGTGTTTCCTCTTCTCCTTGAATAACCTTTTGACGTTGACCCTTGCGTCCAATCAGAAAGCCCGCCATCGAGCTTCTGCGTTCAACACGGTCATGCTGACCGGTCTGCCAGACGGAAACTACAAACACGAGGACGTGGCTAAGCTGGTGTGGCGTTATTTCCCCAACCAGACTCTTCAGTCTCTGTACTACAACGTGACGGTCCTGACACTGCAGAGGAGGGTAAGGAGGCAAAGACTCAATTGTATTAAGTACGGTTTTTTTTGACTTGAATTCAACCGTCGTGACACTTTTCCTTGATGTTTCCTCTCCTTCCTCCAGGCCTTTGTGTATTTCAGCAGCTGGGACGTGTGCTGCGATTTTGTCCGAGATCACATCAGAAATCCTGTTTCTGTCAGAGGCTGCACGCTTAAAGTCCACTTGGTCTTAGAGGACATGCATCCTGGATCCAGTGAGGTATAGAAACCGTGGAAATATCGTCAGAATATCATCGTATTTGTACTTTAAAAAAACTGAAAGTCCATGTGTTGTAATGTTTCTGCAGGACGTCATGTACAGGTCTCTGATGAAATGGAGCAACGCTGTGAGTTATTAACCACCTTTTTATACCTGTTGTCAAGTAAAAAGCAGCTTTCTTTTGGATTCCCTGATCACAAACACCAACCGTTGATTATTTCTCAGCATGTTTCCGAGCGAGAGTCTCTGGAGGAGCGGCTGCTGTGCGTGGAGATCTCCGAGGCGTCCGTGAACCTCGTCATGCTGGTCGTGAAGGTGGTGGCGTCCATCGCTCCCTTTGTCAGCTTCCTGCCGCTCGCCAACAGGGTACGACGATACGAACACCTGACAAGAAAAATAATCTGCACATTGGAGATGCTCAAACCAACAAATTGATGCATTCTTGGATAGAAAAACAAAAAGAAGATGAATCAAGCCTCAGTGTAGTTTGTGAATACTCGTCTGTCAGATATCAAACTTAACGACACGCCTACCTTTTGTCCACGACTGTCTTTCTGCCTCAGATCTGCGTTGAGATGGCCGAACCCAGCGGTGTAGCAGAGCTGGTGGAGAACGCTGCCTCACAGCAATTAGTATCCGCAAACCCAAGTTGGTGCGTGTTCGATCATTACTCACATGAGTGTTTCCCAACTCGGTCTTTACGAATGTGTGTTTTTCCCTCCTTTCTGTCGTTACTTCAAACCGTAGTTTTCGCAGCTAAACTCATTTTCTCTCCTCTGCAGGATTAAAGTTCAAAAATTCGAGCCGTGAGTATCTCTTTTTGTAATTTTTCCTTTTCAGGTTACGGAAGTAAAAAGAAAGAAAAAAAGAAAACATGTTAGAAAATTCATGATGGTGATTGGTGTGATGAGGTGAAAACCACATTTGACAGAAAAGACTGGGAAAATATGAGTTTAATATGATATTACCTTTTTTTATTGAGTAATTGATAAAATGGTTGAAAACAGAGTGAAAATATTCTAGAATTAGTGCCTAGTGGTTGTATGACTCCAGTAACCACACAAGTTGTAGTTTACAGGCATATCTGTCCAAACCCATATAGATATATAACTCAACAGTGATCTTGACCTTTGACCCCCAAATTCTAATCAGTTGATCCTTGACACCAAGTCAATGTTTGTGCCACATTTGAAGAGATACCACAAAGGTCTTCCTGAGATATGGTGTTCGTAGTGAGAAACAGATGTGACCTTTGACCACCAAACTGTTATCAGGTCATCACAGTTGGAAACAGATGTTTGGAAAGACCACTTTATACCGTCATACTTTCAGCAGATTTCCTGGCAACTAAACAAAGTTGTTTTTGCTTTTTAGTTTGAAGAGCATGAAGCGGCGTCTACAAGACTCGAGTGAGATCCACATACACCTTGAATGTGAAGTGCCGCCTCCTCCCTCTGAACCCTCCGGCAGCGGAGCACAATCTCCTTTGCAAGCCGGCGCTGCTGCTGAACCGGCGGTGGCAGCAGCCTCGGCTGGAGCCTCCGCTCCTAAACGCATCGCCGCAGCAGTGCCGGCGGGCCCACAGCTGCCGTTCATTCCCAAAGTTTTAACTCCCGATATCGACCTCTGTATTTGGAAGTGTATAGAAAAGTGCCAACGTGACGAACAAATCGGTGAGAAAAATGTGCATGTAGATCATAAATTTCTGCGAGCGATCATGTTTACTATTTCCCCGTCTTTCACTCTTCTTTCCTTTTCTTTTTTTTTTTTCTTTCATTCACAGTGTGCTTCCAGTTGGAAACCGTCCTGTCATTAAAAGTATGTGATTTCAAACCATTTGTAATAATAAATACTGCATGTTAGATACGAGTCTGTTTTTCTTAAAGGTGTCTTTGCTCAACTAGAATTACGGCCTCGTGATTGTATGACTCAACCAGTGGAGTTACAGTTCACGTCCGTCTGTCCAGTTTCATGTAATATGTAGTGTAGTCTCGTGGGTTTGAATATGTTTCTAGTGCTTTTGATACACCTAACACGCAAAAACAAATCAGCAAGCACTTTGTTTCATTTATCCAACCCTCTAAAATGATGTTGACCTAACCATTACTCCCCTGGTTTGTTTTTTTCCAGATGAAAGACAGGCTGTTGTTTATAACCAACCTGCCAGAGTATTGCGACGGCTCCTACACGGAGAACGACCTTGCCAATATCCTTGCCCCATTTGGATTTCGTATCATGGACTCCAACCTCTATGTCATTCCTCAGATGCGCATGGTAGGTACCGGGTGTTTAAATCTGCCTTGGGCTGGTTTGTTAATGCCGGTTAATAGATTTATGAGCATTTTTGAATTTTGTTTTTTTTTAAAGGTAAGTTGTGAAATCCCACCTGAGTCTTTCATGAGATCATAAAATACCTGATGCGCAGCTGTTAGTCGAGTAATAAACGTGTGTTTTCCTGTTTAACCTTTCAGGCATTTGCCCTCATGCCGACTTCCAAGAAGGTGAGATTCATCATGCACGCGACGAGGACAAGAGAGTTTATTCTCAACGGGTCCAAACTCCATTTCGATGTCGTGAAACGTGACTGTTCATTGACGCCGGTAAGCGTGTGCAGGATGCAACATGTTAATTTGAATGTAAGGATTCACATCAAAGTCAAAACATCCTGAACTTTGAGGAGACTTTGAGGCACCCGTAACACCTCACTCAAACAATATTTTCTTCCTCCCAAAAAGTGATGAAAACCCAAGGAATTGTCTCGTTTACGTAACGGGGATGGGGCATGAATTTCTTATATTCTAAATAGTCGTTATAATCTGCAAAATTGATTAGTAGCTACATGCGACTATCGTGCGAAATCTCATTTCCTGTTTTGGGTCCGTCTGTCTCGTGAACACGAGGTTCCCTGAACGCCTCCAGGGAAGCTCTTTGTATTTGACACGTCATTGGTCAATTTTTATGTCCCGTTTCTGTTCTCAATGCAGGAGTTGAAGGAAAAGTTTGAGAGGACGATCCTCATTACCGACCTCCCACCGAGCGAGTTCAAGAATCTACGCGAAACTTTGGAAAAGATCGAAGGCGTAAAAAACTACCTGCCGCTCCTCAACCAGGTAGAAACGCACACACACACACACACACACACACACACACACACACACACACACACACACACACACACACACACACACACACACACACACACACACGAGTACATGTGTGTGAGTGGATCTGCCGATAGTCTTATCTGTCGTGTGTGTGTGTGTGTGTGTTTGTGTGTGTGTGTGTGTGTTGCAGGTGTTTATTGAATTCGAGTCCGCTCATGATGCCGATCAGCTCGGAGTTTGGTACAGTTTTCTGAAAAAGGCCCGCGTTCACACCGTCTACAGGCTCAGACTACCAAAAAGCTCCAGTGCATCACTGGGTAAGTATTTGTTAAAGGGAAGGAAAGGTATGACAGGAGATTAAGTACACTTCATTTTCACTTTGGAGAAATAATGGAAAGTATCATAGAATATTCAAGATAATGGAAATAGTTATAACTTGGCACAAACCCCTTTCTATAACACCCCGGCACACCAGCTGCTCTCCATGAAATAATGGTAATAATTACGTGGACAATATCACAAATGGCCATAAACAAAAAAATTACACCGTTTTTAACTCTTAAAAACATTTTTAAACGAAACGCTGCTTTTTTATTTGTCTGTGCAGCTCGACTGGCAGGAAACGCTCTGCTGGACGGTGAGGAGATCGTTGCTGGCGCGGCTCTTCCGACAATCAAATCAGGCCTTCCAGAGGGCAGCGATTCACCATTTTGGATTCCCATGACAACCGCCCCCTTCATGTTCTCCACCATGTCTCCTTGGTTCAACATCCCCGGTAGGAGTCAAATCTGGAAAACGAATTTAACTGCCAGAAAATAACATGTTGACAATAAGTGACTGTGATTAATTGACTGTTCGTTGGACTCCTAGATTATCTGACGGTCGGGGGAACAGAGGACATTGAGGTGAGCCCAATTTTCTACACACCCAATTTTAATTTAGTTTTTTAATGTTAATGTTTAAATGTCAACAAAAAAAACACTTCACCACAGAAACTAGAATTAGTTTCTTTTTTATCTCCTGTTGTGAAACTTCAATGTACTCTGATATCAAAACGTGCTTTACAGTTGAATTATTGAGAAACACGGTCTACGACAGCGTTCAGGTGTTTCCTCTTCTCCTTGAATAACCTTTTGACGTTGACCCTTGCGTCCAATCAGAAAGCCCGCCATCGAGCTTCTGCGTTCAACACGGTCATGCTGACCGGTCTGCCAGACGGAAACTACAAATACGAGGACGTGGCTAAGCTGGTGTGGCGTTATTTCCCCAACCAGACTCTTCAGTCTCTGTACTACAACGTGACGGTCCTGACACTGCAGAGGAGGGTAAGGAGGCAAAGACTCAATTGTATTAAGTACGGTTTTTTTGACTTGAATTCAACCGTCGTGACACTTTTCCTTGATGTTTCCTCTCCTTCCTCCAGGCCTTTGTGTATTTCAGCAGCTGGGACGTGTGCTGCAATTTTGTCCGAGATCACATCAGAAATCCTGTTTTTGTCAGAAGCTGCACGCTTAAAGTCCACTTGGTCTTAGAGGACATGCATCCTGGATCCAGTGAGGTATTAAAGACTCCTTTTGTACATGCCGATGAAGGCAGAGGTTTTAAAATCGTACACAAAACTGTTACATGACAATATCAGTTTAACAATATTTTTACATTTATTTTAGCCTCCTTTGTTTGAAAGACAGCAGCGCTGCTTAAATTTAATAACATATGTTATTCCAAAATGATCTGAAAGTATTCAAAGGAGCTTCCTATGATTGCAAGAAAATTTGACAGTCCATGTCTTGTAATCTTCTCTGCAGGACGTCATGTACAGGTCTTTGATGAAATGGAGCAACGCTGTGAGTCATTCCTTATTCCTTTACATCGGTTGTGGAGTAAAAAGCAGCTTCTTTTGGATTCCTAGAACCTTAACACCATCTGTTGATTCTTTTTTTTTTTTTTTTTTTTTTAGCCTGTCTCAGATCTAGAGTGTCTGGAGGAGCGGCTAGTGTATGTGGACATCTGTGACACGACTGTGAGCCTCCTGATGAAGGTCATCCAAATGGTGGCGTCCATCGCTCCCTTCGTCAGCTTCCTGCCGCTCGCCCACACGGTACGACGACGCCGACACCTGACAAGAAAAGCTGCAAATCTTAATCAAATCTTAACCTTACATCTGCCTGAACACAATAACAAATGCATTGTATTTAAAAAAAAAAAAAAAAAAAAAGAAAAGAAAGAGTAATGGGATATCCAAATAGTTGCTTTATAATTTTGTTAATTACCAATCATCTAAACCACGTTTACATCCAACATGTTCACCGAGATTTCGTTCTCGCTCGGTAAAACTCTGTATATTCACACACATTTTAAAATGTAAGACATCCAGCTGAGGACTTTAGGTGGCATTTACTCACACAAATGTGACTAAAACACCATTTTGAGTACCACAGTTTTGTTTGGAGAATCTCAAGAAAACAGGATTCCTTCGGTTCGTTGATTCCCTCCTCGTCCTTTTCTGTTTTTGCTCTCCATGTCCCGACTGTCGTTCTACCTCAGATTTGGATTGAGATGGTTGATTCCAGTGGGGTTGCACAGTTGGTGGGGAAAACTCTCTTCCCGAGGAAATTATCACGGGCTGCTACTTGGTATGCGTGTCCCTAAATTAAGGACTTCAATTCAATTATACATTTCGTCTTTATGAAAAGTGGGTTTCCTCTTTTGCATCATTGATCTAATCGACTGTTTTTCTTCCAAACAGGCTTAACTCTCTACGTATTCAGACGTGAGTATTTCCGTTTGTAAATGTTCCTCCTTAGGTCCACGTAGTAGAAATATCATGACAATAATCACTACTAACCCGCAAGGTCCAGTTGTGGGTCCTGGCATGGTTTAGATGGTGGAATCTGGAAACTTTGTGGTTTTCAGAGCAATTAGAAGATTTGACACAATATTAAAATTAACTAACAATGTGTTTCTGCTTTTAATTTCAGTTTCAGGAGTCTGAAACGGCATCTACAAGACAGTGAGCCAACAATACAACTTGCATGTGAAGTGCAGCCTTCCTCTGAACCTTCTGAAAATGAGGCTCTACCTGCTTTGCAAACCGGAGCTCCTGCTGAACCAGCACCTTCTGCTGGATCCAACATTTCTGAATCCTCAACAGCCGGACCAAGTGACACAGCAACGACACCGGGAGCTGATATCGCCGCGGACTCCACCACGGCTCCTAAACAAAGTGTGGATGTAAAGGAAGCAGAAGTAGTGAAAGATGACTCACCGACAACTTCAGTCACCGCCGCTGATGGAAACACCGTCCCTGCTGCCTCCAGCTTTGCTCTGTCAGCTGCTGGTCAGGTCAAGTTGGAGGAAAAGGCCGCGGAGCTTCCTCACATCAACGAGGACATTTTCAAGGTCATTACAGCAGCGGTTCACCAGCACAGGCTCACACGGGGAGGCAGGACTCAGAGCAAAGAGGTGAGGTCTCCGAGCAGTAAAATTATAGACGTTTGCTATTAAATTTTTAAAAGAGAAGGAATATCATTGTACTTTGCCGCAACACTTTATTTCATTAATTCAAATAAGATGACTCCGTTTTTAGTGCCCCAAAACCAGCGACACATGCTCTCAAAGTGTACAGCATGAAGACTCACCACAGGAAAAGGTAAATGAGGTTGTTGTTTTTTTCCCTCTTTCTCATTATAACTTACCTAAAATGTTTTTCTGCATACGGGAAATCAGACACCCAACATTTGATGGGGATATTAGAGAAATGAAACAAGTTCAATTATATTGGCACTAAATTAGGGGGGGAATCGGAGCAGCAGTACCAAAAAAATTCCAGGAAAGCCAGAGCTGCTGCCAAGAGGGAAAGAGGCTTCGAGCCTCTCCTTGCCAGAGAGACTGCAGAGTCACAGACCCATATGACTGCTTTACGCTTTACTCAAAAACAGTCACCTCGGCTTAGCGTTATTGCCCGTACTTGATTCACTGTGGTCCAGAGTGCCTGTGATTCTTTGACTGAGGACACGGAAGATACACCGGTCCTAAGAGCCAGGACTCAGGGTAAAAAATACCAGTGTGGGAATTGTCGTCTTTCAGATTGGTCCCGTTTCCTAGTCAAGGCGTTACTCTCATCGTACAGTCAGTTAAATTGTAGTTATTCTTTGTTCTCCGTACAGGGTCAAGATGATTTTATCGATTTCAACTTGGAGGACTTTGTCACTGTTGATGAAGTTTGCGATGACAGCGAGGACACAGCCCCAGACCACCAAAGCTGCTCTTCACCCACGCTGTCCTCCAGCGGAAAAAGAGAAAGGCAAAGCTCAGAAGTGTCCTCTGCTGCCAAACGGATCTCAACAAGGTCCTCGAAAGACTCCAAGAGTTCAGCCTCTTCCTCTTCATCCCCCTCACGTAAGCCCACCAAAGCCTTTGTGAAAAGCAGCTCGACCTCTAGCTCGACCTCTGTGTCACCAAAACGGTATAAAGACTCATCTGAACCCACTGACTCCCAAACCAAACCCTCATCCTCTGCTGGAGTCAGTAAGACCTCTGCCGCCTCCTCTCCTCTGTCTGTTGAAACTTCTTCCTCCCCCGGACAAAAAACACATCCGAGCAAGACCAAGTCTCCTGTCAGAGCATCGCATACTTCATCCTCAGGTTGTAGGACCCGCTCGTCAAAGGTGGCATCGGCCGAAGCCGTCCAGACATCAGTGGAGACTCAGCACTCCCAGAGAGAAGCAAAGCCCGCAGAGAGTGCAGTGACAAAGTCTGACCACAAGGTGTCAGCAGAGCGCATTGCTGCAAAAACTGTTGAGTCAGAGACGAAAACAGAAACATTATCAGAAATGAATCCACCTGCACAGAGTCTGGAGATTGATCTTAAGGACCAGACACTCAAGGAGATGAAGAAAAACAAAGGAAAGGAAAAGGAAGATATTGCCAAACACACACAGGACAATGAAAATGATCAAATCCTTGATTCACTCAATGATCAAATGAAGGAAAAGATGAATGATGGGAACCAAGATGGCAACACTGAAAGACTTGAACCTGAGAGAGGCCAGAGTTTGAATGAAGGAGGCTCGCAGGTCTTGGACAGTGTTGACGATGAAGACAAACAGGAGTCCAGTGAAATGGACGCTTCTTTCCAAGTGCGAGACGGTGTTACACAAGACCAAGCAGCTACAGTTCAAGAGGACGGTCATCTGGTTGAAGATGAAGCTTCTGCAGTAAAGCAGCTGCAAGTAGTCGATAAATCTGCAGTTGAAGATGCAGCTGATAAAAACCGACCTTTGGATACGAGTAGCAAGCAAACTCCAAAGGCAGTTGATGGAAGGAAGGGAAAGCAAAAAGAATTGCTTTCGGAACAATCCTGCAAATCCTCTCAAGATGGTGGCCAAATCCGAAACTATACAAACCAGCCTCTTGAGGTCCCCGACAACCAAGACACTCCTGGACAAGAAGCCTTTGAGATATTGGATTCAATTGAGGATGAGACTGGAACAGAAGATGGCAACCAGAAACATGAAAACCCCAGTGACCGGACATCTAAAGCCAACATAGAAGAAGAGGACGACGCTTACCAGGTGATTGATTCTCTGGAAGATCAGCCAACGACCACAGAGACGGAGTCAGAAGCTGACCACAAGGCAACCGCAACCAAGAAAGGTGATATGGCAGATAAAAGAAATGACAGACAAACTAGAAGGAGCGGCCCGAGGACCAGATCATCGAAGAATGAAGAGAGCGAGAAATCACCAAAGAAACAGGACAGGACAGTTAAAAAATATGTGACAAGAACAAAGTACAACACTACGGGAAAAGACCGAAAGACTGAAGAGGGCGCAAAGGAGACGGTTTATGAGCTAGTGGATTCTGTCGAAGACGAACCGGTTCAAGATGCTGCCGCCACAGAAAGGTCTAGTAGAAGAAGAACTGTCCGAGGAAACAAAGAGGATAAAAGGACTCTGAATCTCACAGAAGTGTCTGAAAAACCGGGTGATGAAGAGGAGGCTACTTATGAGATTTTAGACTCCGTCGAGGACGAGGTCGCCACAGACGAACCGACCGTCACCACGAGATCTACCAGAGGAAGACGGGAAAGAACGACCAAGAAAGATGCTTCGAATGAGAAAATGAAGAAAGACGAAACCCCGACAAGGAGGCACCCCGAACTAAACCAGGAGAAAACTCCAAAGACCGCAGAGAAAAAATCTCCAAAAGACGGCACACCAACAAAGAAGGTCGACTCATTAAGAGACTTAATTGACAAAGAAGCTACCTACGAAATATTAGATTCTGTGGATGATGAAGTTGTGAGAGATCTTCGGCCTGCAGCAGGGCAAAAACCAAGGAGAGGAAGACCGAGGAAAGACGTTAAAACTAAAAAACAACCCGGCGCATCGAAGAAGGAGGACATGTCCGGTAAACTGTGTGTTGAAGAAGCAATGTATCAGATTCTGGACTCTGTTGAGGACGAGACGGTTGACGACCAGCCTCCCACAGACCGGTCCAAGAGCACCAGGAAGACAACAATTTCCAAAACGAAGAAAGGCATAGTTGCATCCAACAATGAGGAGGAGGAAGAGGAGGAAGAGCCCGTGTACGAGATCATAGATTCTCTGGAAGACGATCAGGTTGAAGAAGAGCTCACGAATACAGACGTGTCCGAAACAGTGAAGAGCGAACGAAGCGAGACGAAGGAAGAAAAAACGACAAAAGACGAGACGGCGGTTGGAAAAGAAGACACTCCGGGACCGTCCGAACACCTCAAGGATGAAAGTCAACATCGGAAAGCTGATGTAGAAATTATTGATGATCCTCCTGCGGCTGAAGGGTCGGCGGCAGGAAAGAAGGACAGGACGGCGAAACCAGATTTTAAAATAGAGGACAAATCAGAAACTTCGTCCCAAAGTGACACCGCGACACCAGAAGAGAAGAAGGAACAAACATCCCCCGAGAAAGACGGCACGGCTCCCCCCATTAACGCTCTGGTCGCCCTGGATGAAGTGAGCGAGGAGGAGGAGGATTATCCCGATGACACGGGCGAGGAGGAAGAACTGAAGAAGAGGCAAACTGCCGCTAAGGAGAAGCAGCTCGCTAAGGAGAGGGAAGATCGGAAGAACAAGGAGAGAGAGGAGAGGAGGACCAGGGAGAGGGAGGACAGGGAGCGAAGGAGTCGGAGCAGCGGCGGCAATAGTGGAGGAGGGGCAAGGAGGATGAAGGACAGGGGGCGGGAGGTGGACATCCAGGAGCTGGTGACTCTGGATGAGGTGGGAGAAGATGAGTCCGGAGAGGAACGAGGTTCGGAGGGTCGAGAGTGGGACGGAGAGCTGCAGGCGCTCGTCACTCTGGACGAGATTGTTGAGGAAGAGGAGGAGAAGGAGGAGGAGGAGGGAAAGGCCGAGCAAAAGGTGCTAGAGGCCCGCCCACTCAACCCGGACAGCCAATCAGTGGACTCCTTAAACACACGGGTGAGTTGGAGAACACCTGTTTTCTTTTGTCCAGATAACAGAAGCGTTAACGTGGGAAGTTCTCGTGTCTGTTTTTAGACTTCGGCGACTGTCGAAGAAACGAGCAACAACGAGGCGGACGAAGGTGAAGCTGGGAAAACCCCGAGATCTGCTAAACGCAAACACGATGACGACCCAGGTCTGTGTTATTCTGTCTTTATGAAGTACGCGATACGTTTGCAGGTACATTTGCATTATGGGCACAAGATAATGTCATCATTCATTGGTCAAAGGTCATCGTGACTTCACTTCCATCCCTCTTTTGAAAGCAGAATCTAAAGAACATCTTTAGGTAATTTTTCTCAAATTTGGCACAAGCGTTCCCTCAGGTTTTGGCCGTCAAAGGTCACCGTGTCTTTATGTCCGTCCTTTATTTTCGTGAAGGCGTTATCGAAGGAATTTACTTCAGATTTGGCAGCTTTGTTATGAAATCAAATTCCCTTTTGGTAGCTGCATCCTTACGGACCCGGGGAAGGTTTTAGTTTGGATGCGAGTCTGAAGCTTTCTTTGATTCCTTGTTTCAGAGTGTGAGAACTTTGTGACGGTAGATGAGGTGGGAGAGGTTGAAGAGGAGGAGAAAGAGGAAGTGATGCCGACCAGGATGAGAGGCCAAGCAGCCAAGAGAACCAGACAGACACCCGGTAAACACAAACACAGCTGGATCTGAAACAACAATCACGCCAAGGCTCCAAGACGTGAAACTTAATTTAATCATTTTAATTCATTGTCCTCTGCCGCAGTGAGAAAATCCACGAGAGGGAAAAAAGTGAGCTCGGCCGATGAGGCAGAAAAAGAAAAGGAAGCTCCTGTTTCACTCGATTCCTCCTCTTCAGTGGACAAAGACCCGTCGGCAGCGCCGAGTGACGAGCAGCCGGACCTCCACAGGACCGAGGTCGAAGCAGAGAACCAGGCCGACCTCCGTGTGGACTCTTCTGGGCAGCAGCAGCAGCCCGAGTGTCCCGAGAACCAGACACTGGAAGGATGTGTGGAGGAAGGAGAGGAGGAGAAGGAGGAGAGAGGTATCATGTTTTCGGGTTTTTCTTCATTTTTAACCCTTCGTCCGATACTCGTAAACACAACATCACAGGAACAGCGCAAACCTTCACTTTCAGTCAAAGATGGGCTGATTAGATTTTAATGGTCTGAACTATAAACTTGTGTTAAAGTCCTTCAAAGTCTTCCCCACATAGAAGTCTGCACAGACATGGATGTAAACTTAAGTTGAACTTGTTGGCATACAACCACGAGGTGGTCTTTCAAGTTGCCTGAAACATGTTAAAATTCACCCGTCTTTTTAAAATGATTTTCATTACAGATGATTGCAAATTAATTTTCCACAGACAATTGATCAATCTGTCAATAAACTGCCTGGAAACAATAAATAAAAGGTGGCTGCTTTATTAAAAATATTCATCATTACAGAAATGACAAAAGCAGCAAATTGAGACATTTCCAAAGCTTCAACACGAGAACATTTGTCATATTTGCTTGTAAATTACTGAATCAGTTATTTGAATAGTTGAGGACTAAATGATTTATTGAATCCTTCTGTCTTCTGCAGTCGTCTGTAAACGGGGGGCGGAGCTTGTTGGACCTGAAGCGAAGCGATCTCGGTCTCAGTCTCCTTGTGTCGCTGCCGATTTCAAACTGCCGCCGTTCGTCCCCAACAGCCCCCTCGGTGAGAGACTCAGACACATCATACAAACAAAAACTTTATTATTGAATGTTTTATGACTTCCCTCATATTGCTGTCGCTGCTTCTCTTCAGGTCGGGAGTTCGTGGTGCCCAAATCGGGATATTTCTGTAGTCTGTGCTCGGTTTTCTACCTGAACGAGAGCACCGCTAAGGACCTCCACTGCAGCAGCCAGAGACACTACGACAACCTGCAGGTACACAAACACCTACACAACATTAAACAAACACCTACACAACATTAAACACACACAAACACCTACACAACATTAAACACACACAAACACCTGCTTTTCCTCACATTGTTTGTTTTCTACCTCCTTCCTCTTTCAGAAACATTACCAGAAGCTTCAACAGAAACCTTCAAGAACGTCGACGCAAAATTCTGAAAAATCTGTTTCGGATTCATCGCGACTTTAACTTCTGATTATTGTTTTTTTTAATTTAAAATGTGGAAAAGTTAAAGCTGGATGAATGAAATGTCTACGTGTTGAACCAATGCAGAGTTGTTAACTTGACAATAAGCCATCATGGTCACAGTGGCTTAGAAAATACACCACTATTGCTGTCTGGCACCTTTTTTTTTAATGTAAATAATACATCCTCTATGATAAATATGAGCTTTTTTTGTTCCTATTAAACTCCCTCCCGTTCTGTAGCGTCGGTGCCTTCTCTGCCTACTGTTGTGCTGTTATATTGCATCACTTGTGTCTTGGGAAAAACCAGGAACATGAGACGTAAAGTTTGAGATCGCACAGAATTTCAAAGGCTCAGATTAGCTGTAAACAAAGCTTTATTAGCCATGCTAATGCCAGTATATGCAACACAAGTTGCATTAGCAAGTTTGCAAGGAATGAGTGAGTTTTTTTTTTCTCACTGCGATAATGTTTGTTTCGTGTTGTTTTGGGATTTTGTTTCTCAGAAAAATTTACACAAAACATTCATTCTACAGTGAGTCCTGACTACACAGGCGGAAAACAGCTTTTTCTTCACTATCATTATTGTTTAATAAATTTCACCTGGAAATCAGGACTGTTTTGGTTCCTTTAACATGAAAAGTACCCGACGTATATTGACAGTTTACATTATCATTAATTCATGCATAGAAAAAGGTCAGTTTTGTTCCTCGGTTTTTGTTCCCGTCGGGACTTCGCTGCCTCGACTTTAAACATGGGTCCAAAATGTTAAATTATTTGTTTTGGCTTTTTGTTTTTGTAGAATTTGTTTTTAAAACCTTAGTGTTTGATGTTTTCTGATTAATTAATTTGAATAAAAAGGTTTTTATCAGTTTGAAAATTGTCATGTTGTGAAGCTTAATTTTTCCATTAAAGGTGAATGAATGAAGGTCCTGAAATGGAAGATTCATATTAATGGTAAAAGAAAAAAAAGCTGGCCACAGCTGAACACTTTATAGAAGGTTATATATCTTGTACATTACATTCATTTTCATAGAACTGGAGAAGAATATGTCTGGTTAATACAAACCTACAGACGGGAGGCGCAGAGCACTTTCCAAACATAGTCTTTGTTCCTTACCTTAAAAAGCTTTAACTTCATAGATAGATAGATAGATAGATAGAATGATAGATAGATAGATAGATAGATAGATAGACAGACAGACAGATAGATAGATAGATAGATAGATAGACAGATAGACAGACAGATAGACAGACAGACAGACAGACAGACAGACAGACAGACAGATAGATAGATAGATAGATAGATAGATAGACAGACAGATAGATAGATAGATAGATAGATAGATAATAGATAGATAGATAGATAGACAGATAGATAGATAGATAGATAGATAGATAGATAGATAGATAGACGGGGGGCGGGGGGGGCAGCAGAGGTATTTGGGAGGTGTGTGTGGAGGAGACATGAGGGCGGTGAACTAAGCCTGTTGAAGAAACATCAGTTCATCAAACACCTATCAATGGTGGTGGATAGGAGCTAATCACATTAATTAAAGTATTGTACTCAAGTACACTTTTTAGATAATTGTACTTTTGTTGAGTAATCCTATTTTATGCCTCTTAAAACTTCCAACTCAAAAGCATTTCAGAGAAAAATGGTAGATTTTACTGTTACGTTCACTTGAGAGCTCCAAAGAGATTAATATTCCCCCTTAAAAAAAAAATAAATAAATAAATAAATAAAAAAAGGATAACAACTTTCCCCCTCTTTTACCACTGCAATCGGTCAACTCATTTGAACACGGCAGAGGGCTCGTTCATTCTCTCAACCTTCGTGCTTTTACTTTGAAGGCTCGCCGTCCAAAACCGGAAGCCGCGCAGTTCCAAGTCAGGTGACGCGCGCTTCACGAGCCTCCGGTCGCCAGCTGAAGAAGCTAACGGCGAAGAAGAGAAACCCGAGTTTGAGTCGAAGCAACACGCGAGCAACGAACGGTACGTAACTAAACGTTGCTGTTAAAACAACAACAACAACAACAACAACACAGAGCTGCGGACTTTTATTTCCAGTCGCTGTTCTCGGTGCTTGTCGACCTACAACCGTCCTTTACCGTCAGTTTAGAAACGGGCCCGCCGACGGCTAGCACGGCCGTGAACACGGTCCAGTCCTCGGCTCACTGGTTGGTGTTTTCCCGCTTGTGTCCTTTTGTTAAACGAAGAAAAAACGTCTCTCAGGGGTGTTATATGCGTCAAGCACATTTCCTAACATTTACACATCATATATATATATAATATATTATAAGAGGTCGTGACGTTACACTCATTTTCTCATGAAGCCAATTCGCGATTATTTTAAAGATTTTTTTATTTTATTTTATTTTTTTTACAGATTTTGTTCCCTTTTGTTTATTTATTTATTTTTTTTTTTTTTAAATGTGTTGTATTTCCGTAAAGCTTTGCTGGGTTTGTGTTTCATTGCTGTGAAACCCTCTGGCTGCCAACAACAAACACTTCATCTGGAAGTCAGCTGTCACTTCATAATTCACTGATTTGCAATTATTTGAGCATCGTTGTCATCGCCCTCCATAATTATCAGAATCACCTCCATTTCATATTTTACAAAAAAAAAAAAAAAAAAAAAGCAGCTGGATGAAACCAACAATTGTCTGAATTTTCAACCGGTTTTTCCCATGTTCGAGGTTTCGGCCGGTGAATGACGTCATCTCGTCCAACTTCCTCTGGTGCTGGGACGCCAGTGGAGATTTAGCGCCACCAACTGTTCACGTGTTTGTTAACTGTTTAACCTTTTTTTTAAAAAAAAAAATGTATTACTTTTTATCTGTTCAACTAACGTCGCGGATAGTTACAAGGCCGACGGCCACAACCAATAAATGTCTCTTCTTCATAAGGTGTTTGTCTATTACTACGATATTATTCAGGCGTTTACTATAATAGTGGCGCAAAAATGAACGAAAGACAAATAAGTTGCTCATTGTATGACAATTTATCGTTAACTTAATTGTCATGATTGTGACAGGGCGAACCACGTTGAGGTCAGCACGCTATCGGTCCGTGTAGAAGTCCTCTAATTTCCAATTATATCCATATAAAGTATCCGACTGTTGTGATGAAGTTGATTTAAGTACTGTTGATATTAAAGGTGCCCTACTTTGAACTTTTCTGGTGTTTTATTTGAAGTCTTGATATCCGTAAGAAGACCATTTTTTTTTCAATCCCCGTCTCGTTGTACATCTCTGGAGCTCCATCAACAACCGGCTGTCTTGAGGCATATTTACATCAGCTGCACACACCCAGACCAACCGGCCTCGAGTGTGTCTAACTTCACTTATCCCTAATTTGCGTTAATAATTGCGATTGCGTGGTTGCGATATCCTGGAGGGTCTGTTTAGTTCGACTCCCTTTCACCACCAGCATTATGCAAACTTATTTATTGTGATTTTCTGAAATGGAAATTGATGGTAAATTTTGCACTTTACTCGTCCATCCACTGGTCACAGAAAAACATGAGTTTGTCTCTGTTTTCATTGTTCCCTGTTTTCTCTCTCTTATTTGTCCTTTTATGGTTTTGCCACCTGTGTTGTGTTTTTGCAAGTGAAGTCCAGGAAGTGATATTGAAGGAATGAACACCTGCCCGAAGGCACCGCGGTGGGAAAATCAAGACGAGACCTGCCAGACGATGGGTTTCACCCTTCGGAGAAGCTGACGCCTCGTCCTGTTAAATAACCTCTTTCTTTCTTTGTTGTTGTTTTTGTTTTTTTACTTTTCAGCTTTTCATTGCTTTTGAAGAGTTGTGCCCCATCTCCTGCTCCCGGGCCCCTATCGAGCCCCCTAGTAGGAGGGCTCGCGGGGAGCTCTTCTTCCAGCACTTCTTCTCCGTACGTACCCACGACGCCCGCGTCCCCGACCGCTGCGGCCATCCATCTCCTGAATCTTCTGAAGATCGCTAACACCATGTCCCATCCCCTGTACAACCCCTACGTCCCTGGGAACCAAAGTTCCACCCAGCAACAGTCTGGACTCTCCAGAGTTCAGGCAGATCGGGACCCTCGGAGGACTTCTCAACACTTTGGTCCCGCCTCCAGCTTCAACGTTGCTGGAGTTTCCTCTGCACCTCCGGCCAACTCTGGGGGAACAATCCCATCACTGCTGGATCTGCCGATGAACTACGCGCCCCAACAGAGTAGAGCCATAACGGACAAAGACATAGAGAGGTCTGTCGACATGCATATTAGCAGAGCCAGGGAGGAGGTGAGGCATCAGCCTGTCGGCCAGGGCTCTCCCTTTACCAGCACCCAAAGAGACACGTTTCCTTCTTCCACCGCCGGGGCGACCTCCTATCCGATGTCGTCGGCCTCTCAACCACACCGATACTATGATGTTGAAAGGGGCGGTAGCTCCTCGGACTGGTTGCCAAACTACAAAAGGACAACCGAGGACGATTCCTCGAAATTCTATTCATCGTCTGCTTCATCGAGCTTTCCAAGCGGTGGTGACGGTAGGTTTAGTGCCTCCGGGGAAAGACAACGTGATATGCAATCCATTCCGGGTTTAGGTGATTATTCCTATCAAGAGCCAGAAAAACCTCCGGCTGCCGACTCCAGTCGTCCTAAGCACACTGAGGAATCGGCTTCTAACATCCTTCTGCACTTTGGACTTGAAAAAGAGGACTTGCAGCATCTCATCTCTTTCCCTGAAGACCAGATCACACCTGACAACCTGCCTTTCATCTTGCGCCAGATCCGCGTTCTGAAGACCAAAAACGCTGCAACTGAAGTGCAGTCCAAACCCTACCCAGAACCCAAACCCCCCACAAGTCTGAGTGGAATGGACATATTCAGTGGTTCTGGACGGGCAGGGATGAGCCAGGATGAAATATCGACGGCGATTCTCCAACCAAGTAAAGTGATTGACTACGGACATACTAGCAAATACACTGGAGGAGTTGGGGATGAGATAGGAAGGACCGGTGGGAGTCGAGCCAACAGTGGTGGAAGTAGAAGTATGTTGCCGATGGACACTTATGACAGCAGCAGCCGGAGCAGAGAACCACTGCAACAAAGTCTGACGGAGGTGAAGAGCAGTGCTTTGGGTTCGTCACGTGACCAGGGCGGCTCGGTTACCAGTTTCAGCTCTCCGTACAGTTCAATACAAAGTTCTGTGGCTCCTCCAAGCGGCGATCCATCCAAACGATCGCAGACCCAACCAAACCAGACGTTACAATCAATCCTCACCTCTTTGTCTCTGTCAAAGATAGACACGGACATGAGACTTCTCAAGCCTGAAGTCTCCAAACTCCTTCCTTCGAAAGGACCGGAGCCCGATGGACAGTCCACGTCAAAAACCCAACCGTCGTGCACCATAGTTGGTGGTTTGCAATCTGGCCGACAGGGCGTCGTGCTCTATGACAGTAAGGTTACCAGTTACACCAAGGATAAGACTAAAAGTCATGGACAAGAGTCAAGGTTTGCTGAGCCAATGAAAAAGCAGCAGGAGCAGACACAGCAGCGGCATACGCAGCAGCAAAGGATGCACCAGCGGCAGACGCAGCGGCAGACGCAGCGGCAGATGCAGCGGCAGACGCAGCGGCAGACGCAGCGGCAGACGCAGCAACAGACGCAGCAAATGATGCAGCAGCAACAGACGCAGCAACAGGCGCAGCGGCAGACGCAGCAAATGATGCAGCAGCAACAGACGCAGCAACAGGCGCAGCGGCAGACGCAGCAAATGATGCAGACGCAGCAGCAAATGATGCAGCAGCAGACGCAGCAGCAACAGATGCAGCAAAACATGCCGAAGCAGCAGCAACAGACGACGCATGCGATGCAGAAGCAGCCAGTACCACAGTTGGAACAAGCTTTGCTGCAAATGTTGTCTGCCGCAAAACCAGTTCATCCACTTCCCTACATGGCCAACATCGCAGCCTCACGTCCCGGTCTCCATCCAATGTTTCTCCCCGGTGGTCCTCGCCCCATCGTTCTTCCTCGAGCTCCACTTACATCATATCCCGGCCTGATGAACTTTCTTGAAATGCAGCGGCCGAACACGGTGCCGGTCTCCAAGAATGTGCCGGTGCCGTCCATGATGCACGACTACGCTGCAACGACACCGAGAGTGTTTCCGCACACCTGTTCACTATGTAACAAAGTGTGTTCTCATATCAAGGTGAGTGGAAGACGGCACTCGGATCTCTCACTGAGATCTTTAATTAAATGTCATAAATTTCTCAATGATTTTTTTTTTTTTTTTTGTAATTTGAAAGCACTAAAAGGTTTTTCATTTTAAAAAAGCTCCAAGGGTAATATTTATTATACATATTTATGACATGATATAAAATGAGAATCCAACTTTTGAGTCGATTGTTGAAAGTTGAGTCAACGGTTGTGACGAGGAAGAATCTGCCGAACTCCCATTTTTCATGTGTTAATGTAATTTGCTCGTACAAATACGAGCCACCATCATACTTTATGCACCACGCAAGCAGCAGGGTGGGATATTATTCTTTATTAGTTGGTTTTTGGCCGTCTCCCTTTGCTGTTTTTCCTTCCTTTGGCTCCTCGGAGAAGAACCACCAGCCTCCCGTTTTCCCCAATTCCCACCTCTTCCCACCTCCCACTCCTTTTGCGATTGTTTCAGGTTCTGTCTTTTTGTCTTGTTCCAAACCTCCCCTCTGCCGAGATGACCTTCACCATCTTCAGGAAACTTTTGGTGCCACGCAAGACAGACGAGCCAATAATGGCAGAATCCAGAGCCCAAGAAGACCTTTTTATTTATTCATTTGTTGTTGTTGTTGTTCCCAACAGTGTGACTGCTGTATTTGTTATATTTCATGATCAAGACTCTTTACCCTTAAGCTCATGCTGTCAACTAATTTGAATGTGACTAAAGGAATTTGCTTATTACACGCTTATAAGCTTGTTTTGCTTATAAGCTTGTTTTGCTTATAGTCCATCATACAAGCTCAGTTTGAGCTTAATGTGACCGCGCTTCTAACTTGTCAGGGGAAATACCTTTTCAATATCTAATGAACTTTTAAAATTGCCGAGAAGTTTGATTAAAAACCTGTTGCGAAACAATCACAAAAATGGCAGATGAGCCATTGAAGTTGATTTAAATTCGTGATGCCAATGAGGCCGATTTAAACGTTTGTATGTTGCTCCGCCTACCAGGATTGGATCGCCCACCAGAATACCAGCCTTCACCTTGAGAACTGCAAACTCCTCCGCACACGGTCAGTCTTTCAAAGATTTTGATGCTGAGACTCGTTGGTTGATAATTACTATCTTCTGGGCGGCACCCCTGGGGACTCCCGGACAGAACAAGAATTTCTAGTGCTTGAACTTCTGCCTTTAGATTGTCTGTTCCTGATGTAAAGCAACTCAACAATCTGCAGAAGTAGAGCATGAACATGAGCAATGAGCCATGTAGCTTGAACTTCCATTTGTTGGGATGCCAGTGGAACTTCTTTTATGGTTGATGAATTCTTTGTGAATTGGTTCCTTGAGGTACCTTCCTCTGTTGTTATAGTCTGCTGAAACCGTACAATTGCTTCAACCTAAATGCAGAACTCCTCGGCTTTTGTTGCTGTTTTAATTTATGCGGTTGCATTTTTTTTCCAGGTACCCAGAGTGGGATGGTGAGGTTGTACCATTGTCAAGGTAAATTTCCTCATCTTGAGATAAACGACAGCAGCTTTGAACCGGTGCCCTCCTGGTCTTTGCAAGCTTTCTGTTACTATTATTCATCTGGGCTTTTATTGTTCATTTTTTTAGAGCTTCAGGTAACAATGCCAAGCCCTCACCCTCAACTTCCACCCAGACTTCCCAGCATCGTCAACAAAAGACCAGGCATGAGAGCCGTTCTCGCTCTCACAGCCCCTGCCACGACTACAGCTCGGAGGGTTGCAGGGTCAAACGGAGTAGCCGGTCCTCTTCCAACACTGACAGCCCCAGTCGCCACCACCGGTCAGCTTGTAAAAGGGACAAACGGAGAAGCCCATCAAGATCACCGCTCAGCTCCAGATACAGTCGCAGGTATGTCACACGTACATAAATGAGAAATACCAACCAAACCTATGAGATACACTCACCAATAGATTATGAAATGACAAAGTATGTTCCTGCAGAATATTAAAACATTCACATCAATGCTCTCTTTTTGTATCAGAAATATTGCTGGTAAATATTGTTTTGCCATTTATTTTGTCCATGCTTGCATTAGGTCTCGGTCTCAGTCTCAGTCTGCCCAATACGACCCCTCTTCTTCCTCCCGTCATCGATCACGTTCGAGGAGCCGCGAGAAACAATCGTCGCCGAGGAGGAGGGATGAGAAGCGATCGTCGCCGAGGGGGAGGGATGGGAAACGACCGTCGCCGAGGATGAGGGATGGGAAACGACCGTCGCCGGGGAGGAGCGATGGGAAACGACCGTCGCCGGGGAGGAGCGATGGGAAACGACCGTCGCCGGGGAGGAGCGATGGGAAACGATCGTCGCCGGGGAGGAGCGATGGGAAACGACCGTCGCCGGGGAGGAGCGATGGGAAACGATCGTCGCCGGGGAGGAGCGATGGGAAACGACCGTCGCCGGGGAGGAGCGATGGGAAACGACCGTCGTCGGGGAGGAGCGATGGGAAACGACCGTCGCCGGGGAGGAGCCGGGAGCGACGGTCCTCACCGAGGAGGAGAGATGAGAAACGGTCCTCACCGAGGACGAGAGATGAGAAACGCTCGTCCACCGAGAGGTCGAGTCCTCAACGAAAGAGGTCGAACAGCGCCGAGCGACTGGCCAAGAAACTGATGGAAACACCAGGTTTGAAAAACATTCTTCAACCTTCAAAATGTAAGATATGTTTGATTTATTGTCAAAATTGTGTCCCAGTAGTTTCTCTCTGTAGTTCTGTAATTGGTCATATTTACCAACGTTGACTCTCTTTGGTGTCTCTGTCTCTCTAGCTGTCCAGTCTCTGTCAAAACAGTCTGACCTGGAGGCCGTGGTGAAAACTCTGGCTCCTGCCTTACTGGCCGAGTTGGCCAAGATGAAATCATCAGCGTCCTGTGATGCCACTTCGTCGCCCTCCTCCGACACTGAGGCAAGTTCCTCCAATAATTAGTGTTCATTTATCGGGAACATTTGCCAACAGACATTTGAGGATTTCTTTCCTCCTCCCCTTTTGTGGCCATTTTAAGAAAACAGTTCCAGTCGTCTTATCATGGCAAAGTTTACATTTGGTCTAAGTTTGTGTTTTTGTCTCTTTTATTTTGCTCAGACTAGTAAATCTTCATCTGCGACCGAAGTGATGCTACAAGGGATTAATAGTAGTCTCTCTCACGGTGACGTGATTTCCGCTGTGGAGCACTTTGGGAAAACCAAGTCAGTTGTAGTGTATCGGTCGAGAAAAGAGGTACGTATAGAGACAGAGTGTGTTTCTAAATGCATTATACACATTCTAAGTCTTCACTTTAACATGATAAGTTTTGCCCTTTTGTAGGATGCCTTTATCTCGAGTATCTCTGTAGGAACATCATGAATATCACTAACAAGGCAATCTTTAAACCATTCAGGCCTACTGAAAGGTCCGGGGAGTTGTAGTAATCCAAAGCTTATGTGCACATGTAGGCAAAGGTGTGTTTCGAGAAAGAGGAAGATGCTGAGAAACTGAAGAGCAAAAAGAGCCTCGACATCAAGGGAATGCCTGTGACTGTTGTCAAAGACAAGGTATTAAACCTTTTTCTGTCTTTCTGTGTCTGTCCCTGGGAAATATGCAGTACATGCAGTCGTGGATAAATTTGTTGGTACCCTTACACAAAAACAGAAAAAAAGGGTGCCAACAAATTCATCCACAACTGACTTAACATGAACTGCTGCTGCTGCTGTTGTGTGGTCACACTGTCAATAATCAAATTCATCTAAAAATAAGTCTCGTTTACAGGATGCTGTTTCTCAGAAGCCTCTTCCAGCTGTTGCAAAGGAGCAAGAGAAGCTTCCTCAGGAGTAAGATCTATTTCACATGGATTACTCTTATTAACAGTGGTGGAGGTTTCATCTTGTTTTTGACAAAATCTTATCATTCATTTTTCATTTCTGTGTCCCCAGTGGGTGAAACATTTTGAGATTTTCAATTGCAAAATGTACCATTCTTGTTATATTGACTGGAGGCCAAAAATATACAGTCCCAAAATATTTGTCATACAATTTTGTTTTAGAAGTAGATTACACTTTTCTCGTGGTTCGTAAAACCTTTGAAGAATAGTGTCATCTTACAGTGAAGAAAATATCAAAACACTCTTCTTCTAACTCTCTTTTTCACAGAAAACTGGACACGTCCAGCGTCTCCACACCTGAAACGCTTGAATCCACGTCCACTGAAAAGGTTGTTCACCCTCCGCTCAAAATGCCTTCATCCATGGCAGCCAAAGATGTCACCAAAGCAAAAGTCTTGGTTTTGAAATTGAAAAAGATCTCAACCAAGCAGGAACTCAAAACGGCAAAAACAGGCGGCGTGGATGCAAAAGAGGACGTGAAATCGGCCGCGGTGCAAAAAGAAGGTTCGACGCTCTCAGAGTCCAAGAAGTCCGAAGGTGCAGAAAAGCAGTCGACCGAAGACGCTGCTGAAACGGAGTCAACAGCTGCTCTGACGGACGGGGAGGTGATCCAAAAGCACCTGCATCAAGAAGAAATCGGTTAGTAATACAAGAAATGTATAAATCTCTGCACTTGATCATAATTCCTATTTCCCTGTGTTTCACACTGCCAAGGCGATATATCGGGATCCATTCAACATCGTGGCGGTGTCACAGTTCTACCGGTTCCGGTTCTACTCGGTGAAGCCACCGTGCTTGAGCGGTCCACAGTGTGCTGCCGGAGCGTCCAGACCTTTGACCGGTCGTCTGTGTGCCTGTCATTCAGGGTGCACTTGTAAAAATGTGCCGTGCACTGGGATTTAAATCCAGGGCTGAATTTATTTCCTTGTGGATTTTGTGTTTAAAAACATCAGTTTTATTACTTTTCTAAAATGCTTTCCTTGTATTTTGTTGGTGCAGCTCCACCACTGGCAGAAACGTCTCTGCCGGACAGCGAGGAGATCGTTCCAACAACAAAATCTGACATTCCGCAGGGCAGCGATTCACCATTTTGGGTTCCCATGACAACCGCCCCCTTCATGTTCTCCACCATGTCTCCTTGTTTCAACATCCCCGGTAGGAGTCAAATCTGGAAACCGAGTTTAACTGCTAAAAAATAACATGTTGACAATAAGTGACTGTGATTAATTGACTGTTCGTTGGACTCCTAGATTATCTGACGGTCGGGGGAACAGAGGACATTGAGGTGAGCCCATTTTTCATTTCAGTTTTAATTTCTTACCTCCCCCCATGAGGTTGTGTTGTTGTTTGTCAGCAGAATTACAGACAAACTATCGGCCCAATTTTTATAAAAACTTGGTGGAAGAGTGTAGCACGGTTTAGAGAAGAACCTATTCCATTGTGGAGTGGATCCAAATCACCAGATCCAAATACTGAATGCCATACTTCCTAAAGTCCAGTCTTTAACTTTTGACGTTGACCCTTGCGTCCAATCAGAAAGCCCACCATCGAGCTTCTGCGTTCAACACGGTCATGCTGACCGGTCTGCCAGACGGAAACTACAAATACGAGGACGTGGCTAAGCTGGTGTGGCGTTATTTCCCCAACCAGACTCTTCAGTCTCTGTACTACAACGTGACGGTCCTGACACTGCAGAGGAGGGTAAGGAGGCAAAGACTCAATTGTATTAAGTACGTTTTTTTTGACTTGAATTCAACCGTCGTGACACTTTTCCTTGATGTTTCCTCTCCTTCCTCCAGGCCTTTGTGTATTTCAGCAGCTGGGACGTGTGCTGCGATTTTGTCCGAGATCACATCAGAAATCCTGTTTCTGTCAGAGGCTGCACGCTTAAAGTCCACTTGGTCTTAGAGGACATGCATCCTGGATCCAGTGAGGTATAGAAACCGTGGAAATATCGTCAGAATATCATCGTATTTGTACTTTAAAAAAACTGAAAGTCCATGTGTTGTAATGTTTCTGCAGGACGTCATGTACAGGTCTCTGATGAAATGGAGCAACGCTGTGAGTTATTAACCACCTTTTTATACCTGTTGTCAAGTAAAAAGCAGCTTTCTTTTGGATTCCCTGATCACAAACACCAACCGTTGATTATTTCTCAGCATGTTTCCGAGCGAGAGTCTCTGGAGGAGCGGCTGCTGTGCGTGGAGATCTCCGAGGCGTCCGTGAACCTCGTCATGCTGGTCGTGAAGGTGGTGGCGTCCATCGCTCCCTTTGTCAGCTTCCTGCCGCTCGCCAACAGGGTACGACGATACGAACACGTTACATTTTTCACATTTAAGTGTGCAGTGAACGGACTCGTCAGAAATTCTGCGGGTTTTCTAAATTCTGCTATTTATCAAAAAAATTATGTCATAGAAAAAAATAGTTAATAATATTTTCTTTGCTTCAACCAGCTATCAGTTATCTGACACTAAACGTGGTCCCGGTCACGTCAATTTATTTTATTACATTACTATTAATTGTTATTATTATATCCAACAGATATAATGTAATATACAAAAATGTGACATTAAACAAAATCCTGTAATTGATAACTGATTTTAGACTTAATTATTCCCACCAGTCTGCTGAGATATGTCGAGCAGCACGGTCCTGACAGAGGTGTTAGAATTCATTCTGCATGCTATTAAAAGGATTTGTCATGTAATTTGGTTCGCTATTGAAAATAACTCAAGAAATCAGGATTCTTCTGGTTTGTTGCATTTCTTTTGTCATTGTCTTCATTTTTTTTTTTTCTTCCATGTCTGTCTTTCTACCTCAGATATGCATTGAGATGAGTGAATCCAGTGGTGTAACACAACTGGTGGAGAACACTGGCTCACCCAACTTTGTATCTACGAACGAAGCTTGGTACGAGTTTCCAAAATTAGAGATAAATGATGAGATAGTTTCTCGCAAAAGTAGTTCCCCACTTAGTTTTTATGAAAGTGAGCTTCCTCTGTTTTTATTATTTATCTGTCCAACTTCTTTTTTCTACTCTGCAGGAGTAAAGTTCAACGTATTGAAACGTGAGTGTCTCTCTTTGTTCTCTCTCAAGTTCAGAGTGAAACTATGTTTGCAAATTCACGTCTCTAATCAGCGTGATGAGTGCTGCGACCCACGAGGTCACGCTTGAATGCAGAGAACCATTTTATGAGAACAATCTAGTTTTAACTGGGAACTAACAATGTGTTTCTGCTTTTAATTTCAGTTTGAAGAGTCTGAAACGGCGTCTACAAGACAGTGAGCCAACAATACAACTTGCATGTGAAGTGCAGCCTTCCTCTGAACCTTCTGAAAATGAGGCTCTACCTGCTTTGCAAACCGGAGCTCCTGCTGAACCAGCACCTTCTGCTGGATCCAACATTTCTGAATCCTCAACAGCCGGACCAAGTGACACAGCAACGACACCGGGAGCTGATATCGCCGCGGACTCCACCACGGCTCCTAAACAAAGTGTGGATGTAAAGGAAGCAGAAGTAGTGAAAGATGACTCACCGACAACTTCAGTCACCGCCGCTGATGGAAACACCGTCCCTGCTGCCTCCAGCTTTGCTCTGTCAGCTGCTGGTCAGGTCAAGTTGGAGGAAAAGGCTGCGGAGCTTCCTCACATCAACGAGGACATTTTGAAAAGCATTGCAGAAGCGGTTCACCAGCACAGGCTCACACGGGGAGGCAGGACTCAGAGCAAAGAGGTGAGGTCTGCCTTCAATCTCCTTCAGCAGCTGAATCGCTCTCAAAAACATTTTTTAAAAATAACATTCTTGCTACGGCACATTTTACAAATGAATGATACTGATATGGAATAGTAATAATCCATAAAAGCTGATTCTCTATTTTTTTATATTTGTTTTTTTTAGAACCTCAGCAAAAGCAACACAACCTCCAGAAATGTACAGGATAAAGAAAAGAGAAAGGTAAATGTGTGGGGTTTTCCCTCCTAATCCTCCCAATCCTCACTTCAAACATTTTTCTACACTTATGAAATCAGACTTCCAGCCGCTGACGGTGATATTTTGTAGAATTTGCCTCCCATAAACAACTGTAGTTATTCTGCTTCAGAGATTGTTCTTTGCTCTCCGTACAGGGTCAACAAGATTTTAGCAATTTCAACTTGGAGGACTTTGTCACTGTTGATGAAATTTGCGATGACACTGAAGACGTGGTACACCAAAGCTCATCTTCATCTCAGCAGTCCTCCAGTGGAAAAAGAGAATCTGCTGGCAAACGGATCTCAACAAGGTCGTCGAAAGACTCCAAGAGTTCAGCCTCTTCTTCTTCTTCTTCTTCATCCTCCTCCTCTTGCCCATCTAAGTCCACTAGGGCCTCCGTGAAAAGCAGCTCGACCTCTGTGTCACAGCATAAAGACTCATCTGAACCCACCGACTCCCAAACCAAACCCTCATCCTCTGCTGGAGTCAGTAAGACCTCTGCCGCCTCCTCTCCTCTGTCTGTTGAAACTTCTTCCTCCCCCGGACAAAAAACACATCCGAGCAAGACCAAGTCTCCTGTCAGAGCATCGCATACTTCATCCTCAGGTTGTAGGACCCGCTCGTCAAAGGTGGCATCGGCCGAAGCCGTCCAGACATCAGTGGAGACTCAGCACTCCCAGAGAGAAGCAAAGCCCGCAGAGAGTGCAGTGACAAAGTCTGACCACAAGGTGTCAGCAGAGCGCATTGCTGCAAAAACTGTTGAGTCAGAGACGAAAACAGAAACATTATCAGAAATGAATCCACCTGCACAGAGTCTGGAGATTGATCTTAAGGACCAGACACTCAAGGAGATGAAGAAAAACAAAGGAAAGGAAAAGGAAGATATTGCCAAACACACACAGGACAATGAAAATGATCAAATCCTTGATTCACTCAATGATCAAATGAAGGAAAAGATGAATGATGGGAACCAAGATGGCAACACTGAAAGACTTGAACCTGAGAGAGGCCAGAGTTTGAATGAAGGAGGCTCGCAGGTCTTGGACAGTGTTGACGATGAAGACAAACAGGAGTCCAGTGAAATGGACGCTTCTTTCCAAGTGCGAGACGGTGTTACACAAGACCAAGCAGCTACAGTTCAAGAGGACGGTCATCTGGTTGAAGATGAAGCTTCTGCAGTAAAGCAGCTGCCTGAGGACGTGAAAGAAAAAGGAACCAAGAAGAGCGACGACAGACCAAACAGGAAGAGTTGCCCGAGGACCAGAACATCTCAGAAAGACAAAAAGAGTGAAGAGGACACTGAGGTGCTCGTAGGTTCTTTTGAAGACGAACCGGTTCAAGATGCTGCCGCCACAGAAAGGTCAAGTCGAAGAAGAACTGTCCGAGGAAACAAAGAGGATAAAAGGACTCTGAATCTCACAGAAGTGTCTGAAAAACCGGGTGATGAAGAGGAGGCTACTTATGAGATTTTAGACTCCGTCGAGGACGAGGTCGCCACAGACGAACCGACCGTCACCACGAGATCTACCAGAGGAAGACGGGAAAGAACGACCAAGAAAGATGCTTCGAATGAGAAAATGAAGAAAGACGAAACCCCGACAAGGAGGCACCCCGAACTAAACCAGGAGAAAACTCCAAAGACCGCAGAGAAAAAATCTCCAAAAGACGGCACACCAACAAAGGTGGAGGCGGCCAATGAAATATTAGACTCTGTGGAGGACGATGAGCCCGCAACAATAGAAAAACCAAGAAGAGGAAGACTGAAGAAAGGCATGACGACTAAAAAACAAACCATAGCATCGAAGAAGGAGGACACGTCCGGTAAAGTGTCCGAGGAAGAAGAAGCAATGTATCAGATTCTGGACTCTGTTGAGGACGAGACGGTTGACGACCAGCCTCCCACAGACCGGTCCAAGAGCACCAGGAACGCAACGCTTTCTAAAGCTGAGGATGGAAAAACAATGAAAAGCAGCACTTCACCCAAGAATGAGAAGGAAGAGCTGATGTTTCAGATTATAGATTCTCACGGAAACACTCAAACTAAAGAGGAGATGAAAGAAACGGAAGTGTCCGGCGAAAGGACGGTGAAAGACGAGGCGGCAGTTAAAAAGGAAGACGCGCTAACACGTGGCACCGCGGCTTCGGAAACGTCCGAACACGAAGACGTCGAGAAGGAAAGTCGGCATCAGAAAGCGGAAAATGTAGAGAAGCAAACTGATGATTCGTCTGCTGCTGAAGGGTCCGGCACAGAAATGAACGAAAGGACGTCCGAGATGGCGTCTCTGGACGAGACGGTCAAAAAGGAGGAGGAAGAAAACGCGGAGCAAATCACCGCGGAGGTCCGCCCATTCAGCCGGGAGAGCCAATCAGCGGACTCCTTAAACCCAACGGTGAGGTTGAGATTCAATCACCTGCAGCATCTGTTTCTCTTTCGTGGGTAAATGTTGTCCAGATAATTGATGCTGAAGATCTCGTGCGTCTGTTTTCAGACTTCGGCGACTGAAGACAACCCGGACGAAGAGGAAGCTGAGAAAAGCACGAGATCTGCTAAACGCAAACATGAAGAAGACGCAGGTGAATGATGAATGGAAAGATTTCTTGAAGGTTCAAAATGACTTTTTAGGGCCCGAGCACCGAGATGTTGGTCGTTCTTCTTCTTACGTAAAGTGATTTTCCTTTTTGGAGGCTTTATCATATTCAAAAACTCATGAAAGTGGAAACACATTTGTATACCGGCGAAAAATTTAGTATTCTAGTGGAGTCTCGAGTGGGCGCGGCCAAACGGCTCGAGAGCGCCCCCTACAGAGATGCCCCGGCGGCCACATTTACCTAAATTCATGAAATCCGGTGGACACGTGTATCACACCTGGACGCACAAAAAAGTTACATTGCACCGTTACGTCAACTCGGCAGGAAGTCCACCATTTTGATTTTAGTCGCCATTTTGGGCAATTCTGACACGTTGTACTTTGTCGAACTCCTCCGAGGGATTTTGTCAGACCGACTTGAATTTAGTTTCTATGGATAGAAAACATGTTTGGGATTAAATCTTCTTAAAATAATTCGTTTTCATCGATGTGTGTGCCCGTAAGAGGCGGCCATTTTGAGCGTCTCGCCATGAAACTACGAGTTGCTTTAAATCTTATGTACATGGACCGACCTTCTCCAAACATCACAGGTATGATAACAGCCCCGCCCTGAAGACCCCTGTGGGGTAATATTCGCTCATAGCCGTAGCGCCCCCTGTTGGCCACTGGAAATGACAATTTTCATACTTTCACATTCTACGTCGAGCTGGTTGATCCCATGAACCTAAAGTCGTGTCACAATAACCGAAACATGTAGTTGATGATATATTGAGACATTCGTTTGACTTTGTTAATGGGTGTCGCCGTGACGATGCGGCAAAGTTTGATGTCTCGCCGTGACACAGGAAGTTGATGTTTAAGGTCAAAAGATGCTTGAAACCTCACGAAACGTTTGACATACATCCAGCTTGGTGAGACGATACATCTGATGTGTTTTGCGAGTGGGCGTGGCCAAACGGCTCCCTCGCCGTGACACAGGAAGTTGATGTTTAAGGTCAACGGATGCTTGAAACCTCACAAAACGTGCGACATACATCCGGCGTGGTGAGACCATACATTAGGTTAGGTAGTTACTTTATTAATTCCCAAGGGTAAATTTTTTTCGCGACAGCAGCATACAGGAAAACAAAATAATAAAAAGCAATAAAATAACAGTAAAAAATATTAAATATAAAATGCACAGTATATACAGTACAGTGTATATATATATATATATATATATATATATATATATATATATATATTTTATATACAAACAACCAAGAAACACAGACAACAGTGCTATTGTTGTGTGATGGATTTTGCCAGAGGTGAGTTATTGTACAGTCTTATTGCAGTGCTTATTGCATTATATACCTGTTTTGCGAGAAGCGGGGATACGTGGTCCCTCGCGCGCTGCATGTCGGGGAGGCGGCGCGCTGGAGTGCGAGGGCCCGTACATCACTGCTTGTTATTTGTTCTATCAGTACCAGGTTTTATTGAGAAAACAGTTCACATTTGAAGTCATTTCAGGTGAATGGCAGCTGAGGCTCATGGGTATTGTGCTATTATGTAATATTGAGATGTGAGTCTGTTTTCTGGTTTTAGAGGAGAGCGTGAACTCTGTGACGGTAGAGGAGGTGGGAGAGGAGGAGGAAAAGGAAGTGGTAACGACCAGGACGAAAGGCCGACCCAAGAGGAGACCCAGAAAGACCCCCGGTAACTAAACGCTGCTGCATCTGCAGCACCATCACGCACCAACTGTAAAACACAACAACTCCGTTCATTTATTGTTCTAATTGCAGCGAGAAAATCTACGAGAGGGAAAAAAGTGAGCGCAGCTGACGAGGAAGAAGAAGAAGAAGAAGAAGAAGAAGAAGATAAGGAAGCTCCTGTTTCACTCGATTCCTCCTCTTCAGTGGACAAAGACCCGTCGGCAGCGCCGAGTGACGAGCAGCCGGACCTCCACAGGACCGAGGTCGAAGCAGAGAACCAGGCCGACCTCCGTGTGGACTCTTCTGGGCAGCAGCAGCAGCCCGAGTGTCCCGAGAACCAGACACTGGAAGGATGTGTGGAGGAAGGAGAGGAGGAGAAGGAGGGATGGAGCGACACTAGAGGTACAGGGAGCTAGGATTTACACCAAGCTTTTATCTAGACCATTAAAATGGATGTTTTTCAGTCGTCCATCCATCGAACCGTTCGTCCAAACTCATAAAAACAACGTCTCTGGAACGGCTCGAGGAACTTTGGCACAAAGTGATTTAAGCCATTTGAGAAGCTTTATCAAGAGAACATTTTGAATTTTTGCTTAGAAAATGAAGGAATCGGTTAACGAAAGTTTCCTCAAATGATTTATTGAATCCTTCTGTCTTCTGCAGTCGTCTGTAAACGGGGGGCGGAGCTTGTTGGACCTGAAGCGAAGCGATCTCGGTCTCAGTCTCCTTGTGTCGCTGCCGATTTCAAACTGCCGCCGTTCGTCCCCAACAGCCCCCTCGGTGAGAGACTCAGACACATCATACAAACAAAAACTTTATTATTGAATGTTTTATGACTTCCCTCATATTGCTGTCGCTGCTTCTCTTCAGGTCAGGAGTTCGTGGCCGGTAGATGGGGGTATTTCTGTAGTCTGTGCTCGGTTTTCTACCTGAACGAGAGCACCGCTAAGGACCTCCACTGCAGCAGCCAGAGACACTACGACAACCTGCAGGTACACAAACACCTACACAACATTAAACAAACACCTACACAACATTAAACACAAACACCTACACAACATTAAACACAAACACCTACACAACATTAAACACCTACACAACATTAAACACACACCTACACAACATTAAACACAAACGCCTACACAACATTAAACACAAACACCTACACAACATTAAACACACACCTACACAACATTAAACACAAACACCTACACAACATTAAACACACACCTACACAACATTAAACACACACCTACACAACATTAAACACACACCTACACAACATTAAACACACACCTACACAACATTAAACACACACCTACACAACATTAAACACAAACACCTACACAACATTAAACACAAACACCTACACAACATTAAACACAAACACCTACACAACATTAAACACAAACACCTACACAACATTAAACACAAACACCTACACAACATTAAACACACACAAAAACCTACACAACATTAAACACAAACACCTACACAACATTAAACACACACCTACACAACATTAAACACAAACACCTACACAACATTAAACACAAACACCTACACAACATTAAACACAAACACCTACACAACATTAAACACAAACACCTACACAACATTAAACACAAACACCTACACAACATTAAACACAAACACCTACACAACATTAAACACACACAAACACCTACACAACATTAAACACAAACACCTACACAACATTAAACACACACCTACACAACATTAAACACACACCTACACAACATTAAACACAAACACCTACACAACATTAAACACAAACACCTACACAACATTAAACACAAACACCTACATAACATTAAACACAAACACCTACACAACATTAAACACAAACACCTACACAACATTAAACACAAACACCTACACAACATTAAACAAACACCTACACAACATTAAACACAAACACCTACATAACATTAAACAAACACCTACATAACATTAAACACAAACACCTACACAACATTAAACAAACACCTACACAACATTAAACACAAACACCTACACAACATTAAACACAAACACCTACACAACATTAAACACAAACACCTACACAACATTAAACACAAACACCTACATAACATTAAACAAACACCTACACAACATTAAACACAAACACCTACACAACATTAAACAAACACCTACACAACATTAAACACAAACACCTACACAACATTAAACAAACACCTACATAACATTAAACACAAACACCTACATAACATTAAACAAACACCTACACAACATTAAACACAAACACCTACACAACATTAAACAAACACCTACACAACATTAAACACAAACACCTACACAACATTAAACAAACACCTACACAACATTAAACAAACACCTACATAACATTAAACACAAACACCTACACAACATTAAACAAACACCTACATAACATTAAACACAAACACCTACACAACATTAAACAAACACCTACACAACATTAAACACAAACACCTACACAACATTAAACACAAACACCTACATAACATTAAACAAACACCTACACAACATTAAACACAAACACCTACACAACATTAAACAAACACCTACACAACATTAAACACAAACACCTACACAACATTAAACAAACACCTACACAACATTAAACACAAACACCTACACAACATTAAACACAAACACCTACACAACATTAAACACAAACACCTACACAACATTAAACACAAACACCTACATAACATTAAACAAACACCTACACAACATTAAACACAAACACCTACACAACATTAAACAAACACCTACATAACATTAAACACACACCTACACAACATTAAACACAAACACCTACACAACATTAAACACAAACACCTACACAACATTAAACACAAACACCTACACAACATTAAACACAAACACCTACATAACATTAAACAAACACCTACACAACATTAAACACAAACACCTACACAACATTAAACAAACACCTACACAACATTAAACACAAACACCTACACAACATTAAACAAACACCTACATAACATTAAACACAAACACCTACACAACATTAAACACAAACACCTACATAACATTAAACAAACACCTACACAACATTAAACACAAACACCTACACAACATTAAACAAACACCTACATAACATTAAACACAAACACCTACACAACATTAAACAAACACCTACACAACATTAAACACAAACACCTACACAACATTAAACAAACACCTACACAACATTAAACACAAACACCTACACAACATTAAACACAAACACCTACACAACATTAAACACAAACACCTACACAACATTAAACAAACACCTACACAACATTAAACACAAACACCTACACAACATTAAACAAACACCTACATAACATTAAACACAAACACCTACACAACATTAAACACAAACACCTACACAACATTAAACAAACACCTACACAACATTAAACACAAACACCTACACAACATTAAACACAAACACCTACACAACATTAAACACAAACACCTACACAACATTAAACAAACACCTACACAACATTAAACACAAACACCTACATAACATTAAACAAACACCTACACAACATTAAACACAAACACCTACACAACATTAAACAAACACCTACATAACATTAAACACAAACACCTACACAACATTAAACACAAACACCTACATAACATTAAACAAACACCTACATAACATTAAACACAAACACCTACACAACATTAAACACAAACACCTACACAACATTAAACAAACACCTACATAACATTAAACACAAACACCTACACAACATTAAACACAAACGCCTACACAACATTAAACACAAACGCCTACACAACATTAAACACAAACACCTACACAACATTAAACACAAACACCTACACAACATTAAACAAACACCTACACAACATTAAACACAAACACCTACACAACATTAAACACAAACACCTACACAACATTAAACACAAACACCTACACAACATTAAACAAACACCTACACAACATTAAACACAAACACCTACACAACATTAAACACAAACACCTACACAACATTAAACACAAACACCTACACAACATTAAACACACACACCTACACAACATTAAACACACACACCTACACAACATTAAACAAACACCTACACAACATTAAACACAAACACCTACACAACATTAAACACACACCTACACAACATTAAACACAAACACCTACACAACATTAAACACAAACACCTACACAACATTAAACACAAACACCTACACAACATTAAACACAAACACCTACACAACATTAAACACAAACACCTACGTAACATTAAACACAAACACCTACACAACATTAAACACAAACACCTACACAACATTAAACACAAACACCTACACAACATTAAACACAAACACCTACACAACATTAAACAAACACCTACATAACATTAAACACAAACACCTACACAACATTAAACACAAACACCTACACAACATTAAACACAAACACCTACACAACATTAAACACAAACACCTACACAACATTAAACACAAACACCTACACAACATTAAACACAAACACCTACACAACATTAAACAAACACCTACACAACATTAAACACAAACACCTACACAACATTAAACACAAACACCTACACAACATTAAACACAAACACCTACACAACATTAAACACAAACACCTACACAACATTAAACACAAACACCTACACAACATTAAACACAAACACCTACACAACATTAAACACAAACACCTACACAACATTAAACACACACAAACACCTGCTTTTCCTCACATTGTTTGTTTTCTACCTCCTTCCTCTTTCAGAAACATTACCAGAAGCTTCAACAGAAACCTTCAAGAACGTCGACGCAAAATTCTGAAGAATCTGTTTCGGATTCATCGCGACTTTAACTTCTGATTATTGTTTTTTAAATGTAAAAAAACTGGATGAATGAAATGACTGTGTCGAACCAATGTAGAGATGTTAACTTCACAATTATATATGTTTAATAAACCATCATGGTTTATAGTGGCTTAGAAAATAAACTAATTTCTGTCTGATACCTTTTTTCATGTGAGTTGTAGCTTCTTCCTCTTCTGTAAGTTTTGTTTTTCACTCCACAGCTTTGCTACCTTCTCAAACCTGAAGAGGGTACCATCACGCACCAACTGTAAAACACAACAACTCCGTTCATTTATTGTTCTAATTGCAGCGAGAAATTCAGAGAGAAATTAAATTCTCGGTCAAGCTGTTGAAGCTTTTTCTCAGTTGGCGGCCTTGTAGGGAGTTTGCTTCCATATCATCACATTTTCCTTTCGTTTGAAAAGTTTGGTTTTGTCGGTGAGTGTTACATTGCTTCGCTAATCTAAAAGCCTCATTCAAATTTATAGACGCGTTTTACTGCAGTGAATTTTCTTAAGTCAGCAGGTTAGTGGTTAAAACATCTAACGCGTACTTGACGTTAACGAGTTAATGTGAGCTGGATACATATCAACAAAACATTATTTTTTAATTACCTTTAAATACGTGGAGTTACCCATTTTTTGACTGCCACAGTTTTTGCTGATATAATGTGTAAATTGATGGTTTTGTTTGTCACTCCTCTCGTCTTGCGTTTTGCAGGCTCGCTGCCGGTCAGACAGCAGCAGGACCTCACGATGTTACGTTAAAGAAAATCAGCACTCTGCTTACTCTGGTTTTTTGGTTTTGCAAAAGTCCACCTGGTCTCTACTATATCCTCCCACTGCTTATGGCACATAGAGATACTAATTTAGTCACGTCATGGTTCATATGGACGCATTGTCCAGCTTTAGTTTGCAGGTACACACACACACACACACACACACACACACACACACACTTCTTATTTTTATCTCCCCCCACAGAAGTAAACATACTTTCACACACACTCCTTCCTGAATGTGTAGATGACCCCATTGCAGCCCATTAGGTCTTACTATAAATAGAGGAGCAACAGAAACCCCCCCTCCCCTTCCCCCCACCATGTCTGCTCACGGCCGACCCCCCCCCCCCCCCCCCCCCGATACTCAACATGAACAGTTTTTCTCGCTAGTGTCAGCGCGTTCGTTGATTTACGAAGAGAGTCCAAGAGAATTGTTATTTCTCAGTTCAGCAATTTATTTAAGCATTAGAGAATCGACATCAGCATGTACTGTAGCATCTTTTCTGTTCAGAAAACCACAGTCATAAAAAGGTGGGGAGGCGTGGTTTAGACTTGGCTCTCCCTTCATTGGTGCGTAGGCTGGTCTCACTTCCGCGCCGCTTCGTTTCGCTTCCGCCAGTGACAGGAGACAGCGCCCTAAAGGGGAGGAAAACCTACACTTTCTCATGTGCTGCACCTGTTGACTCCAAAGGTTCCTCTTATCTGCTCAATTGTCAGAAGTTTATCAGAGAGCGATCCCAAATGTTCCAGCTCATTGTGTTCTTCCTCAGCATGCAGACAATGCCTTACATTGTGCAAGCAATAAACTGTGCGCATCAGTAGTTTCTTTGTAATAAGTAAAACCTTGGCTCATTGGTTTGTATAAAAGTATAAAAAAAACAGATCTAAAACTAGCACGAGAAGTCTTTGTTTTTGTGGTTTAAACCCTCGTTCATGTGAGGCCGAGACTGTGTTGAACTCGGTGACATGAAGCATCTTCAACTCATCAGGTTCATGATGGTTCATAACTCAGTGAAACACTTCCAGGAGAAGATCTTCACATCATAACCAGCTCTTACAGTTTTTCTGCCCGCCCTGTTTATATTATCGCCAAAATCTGAACCAACAAGCAGATTTTTGAGCTCCTCACGTGAGCTGGTTTGAGTTGGCAGAGCTTGGATAGTTGATTGTGTGCAAGCATGTCTGACCCGAAAATAAAGGCCACTGTGTGTGTGTGTGTGTGTGTGTGTGTGTGTGTGTGTGTGTGTTAGTTACTGCCCCTTTAAGCCAGTGGTGATTGAAGGGACAGTGTGTGTGTGTGTGCATGAGTCAGCCAGTGCACCATGCTTGTGTGTGTGGGGGGGGGGGGGTCAGACAGCTGAGAGCTGCAGCTCCACCACTCGTTCTCTCAGTCCTTATTTGTCCTGTCTCTCATTCTCTCTCACTGTTGTGGATCTCTCCTCATTCTAAGGCTTCTTCCTGGATATATACCGACGCCTATATATGGACCTCGGAGTGGCCGAGCTCTGCTGTGTGTTTTGAGCCATGCTGCGTGTGTTTATTCTGTGTGCGGAGCGTCTAGTAACGCCGGATGACGACGTCAGCGATGCCTACTGCAGCGTCACCTATGAAGGTATGGAGGTGTGTGTGTGTGTGTGCGTGTGTGTGTGTGTGTGTGTGTGTGCGTGTGTGTGTGTGTGTGTGTATATATACTTGTACAAATATCTTGGCGAGGACCAGTTTCCTCCAAAGGTCAGGTTTAATGGTAAAGACTTGGTTTTTAGGTTCCAGTCAGTGTGAGGGTTGATGTTAGGCACTCAGTAGTGATGGCTAAGAATAGGGTAAAGGGTGTGGCTCAGATGGGAGAGCCGGTTGTCATAAGGTTGGCGGTCCAATCCTCGGGTCCTCCGGTCCACATGCCGGAGTGTCTTTGAGCATGACACTGAACCCCAAAGTGGCCATAAAGCACAGCAGCCGTGCCACCGATGGTTCGTTAACTGGAAATTGTTCCGAGACTGCAAAGGTCAAAAGGAGCCAAACAAGTGAAGATCATTTACCAGTTAAGGGAATACAATATGTCAGTGAACACAACGACAGCAATACAAAGAAGAAAAAACTAAACCAATTTAAGGATGAAAGTGGAAACTGTTTGACTGGGATGCCATCGAAGATAACAGTTGAGAGGTTATTATTGGGAAAACCTGCGTCCGTCGTCTTTTCGTCGGGCGGGGCGGAGGAAGAAAAGGGTGACGGGGGGGAGAGGAGGACGGAGAGGACGGGGGGAGGAGGATGGAGAGGAAGAAAAGGGTGACAGGGGGGGAGAGGAGGACGGAGAGGAAGAAAAGGGTGACGGGGGGAGAGGAGGACGGAGAGGAAGAAAAGGGTGACGGGGGGAGAGGAGGACGGAGAGGAAGAAAAGGGTGACGGGGGGGGAGAGGAGGACGGAGAGGACGGGGGGAGGAGGATGGAGAGGAAGAAAAGGGTGACGGGGGGAGAGGAGGACGGAGAGGAAGAAAAGGGTGACGGGGGGGAGAGGAGGATGGAGAGGAAGAAAAGGGTGACGGGGGAGAGGAGGACGGAGAGGACGGGGGAGGAGGATGGAGAGGAAGAAAAGGGTGACGGGGGAGGAGGATGGAGAGGAAGAAAAGGGTGACGGGGGGAGGAGGACGGGGGGAGGAGGACGGAGAGGAAGAAAAGGGTGACGGGGGAGGAGGACGGAGAGGACGGGGGAGGAGGATGGAGAGGAAGAAAAGGGTGATGGGGGGAGGAGGACGGAGAGGAAGAAAAGGGTGATGGGGGGGAGAGGAGGACGGAGAGGAAGAAAAGGGTGACGGGGGGGAGAGGAGGACGGGAGTGAAGTGAACTGTCAGTCGGTCCAGAATCCGCAGACGGTACCTGTGACTATTTTTGGGTTTTACCTCCATTGAGACTAAAAGCTCTAATCTGCAGTGTAAAAAAAACTAAATCCAGAAGATAAACCAAAGGTAAATCCTGGTACTAAAAGCAAGTAGAGGTGAGCAGAGTAGATCCAGTGGAAACATCTACTAAAGATGAACCATTTATTCCCTCATCCAGTAAAATACTTCAAAATCTTCTTTCTAGCTCGGAGCAGGAACACGTTGTCCAGACTTTAGTGATTCCTCGACTTTCTCTGTTCACATTGAAGTCATTCGTTTCTATACGATACAGAACCTTTGCTGTGATACGGATCTTAGTTTTCTCTTGTAAGTGTGTCATGAACTCATGACACTTAATCTGTGCACAAAAGTTTCCCTGTGAAAGAGGCCCGAGCGCTGCAGGACGTCGGCACACCAACAGACACTTGAAGGGTGAAGATCCGGGCCGGAAAGAAGCAGATCAGTGATTCTGGTTGATGAATTTCATGAGTGAAGGTTGTTTTGAAGGTTGTTTTCTGCACCGGGACCAATCAGAGTGTGTTGTTGTGCTTCTGTTGTGTGCTGGACCGCCACTAGAAATGACTGGGTGAGAGAGCGCGTGATGAGTTGGCGCCACCTGTTGGCTGAACGCTGCGACTTCCTGTATAGGTTTCAAATTAAAAGCCATATTCTGGGTTGTGGTTGAGTCTTGTTAAACCTTATTGGTTAAGCTCAGAGTTTACGGTTTAAATCTCAATTAACGATGACGAAATTGCGGACACGCAGAATGCGGCCTTCACGTCTTTTTCTCTGGAGAGTTGACATAAGAGTTCGAGTGTTGCCATGGCTACGAAACCGCTCAACCAATCAGAAATGAGTATTCTCTTTTAGACATGGTGTTGCTCTTAAACGTGCAGTACAAGTTTTTTGATTAATTTAAACACATTTGTTGGGATAACTTTTCTTTTGCTTAAAGAAAACAGTTTCTCAGAGGAACATGTAGCTTTTGTTCACTTGTGGTCACTTAATCAAATTCTGATGGCGGATTCGTAGCCGTAGTATAAATTAAATAATTCACTCCAACCTGAGCACTATTGCGCAATACCACGCCCTTCATTTCCAGGTTAAAGAGCCTGCTAAAGTAGAAAAGCCTCCATTTCGGCGGTCTTTCAGCTTCCTGATGAAACCATCACCGAACAGCTTCATATCCTCGGCAGGTTTTGTCAGCGTCTCCTCGCTGGCTGATATCTGATCTTCACTCTGCTTTAGCTCATCTCCTGAAAGCCGAACGCCGTCTCTGCTGCGTCTGCACTGAGAAAACTGCTGCATCATCTCTTTCATTTCATTACACTTAAAGGCTGAAGGAGCATAAAGGCTAACGGACGGGCAGATTGGATTATGTAGTGTTGGACCAAACTGGAAAGGTCCCGAACCGAACAAGGAAGGTGTGAAAGTACCGACATATTTAAACCTCAACTTTACACTTTGAAAATGACAGATTTTGCGTGTTTTTTTTAACTCATTCGGTCAGACTGGAAAACACTGCATGTCATGTGCTGCTGGATCGGTTAATAGGCTCATGATATATTTACAGCAGAGATAATTGGTTACAAAGCCTGAACACCGATCAGATTAAATGGAGGCCGAGTCACTGTGAAAATCAATTCTCTCCAAACTGGTTTCTTCCGATCCTGCTGAGCTTTTATTTCCAACACCAGTTGAGGTCAGAACGTTTTCAGGATGTGATGGAGCTGTTTCACTGTGTGTTTAATATGATGCACAAGACGTCTGGAACCGTCCGTCATGTTCGGGTCCAGCCATGATAATAGATTTTAAACAGTGTTGTTTTTCAAATAGATAGTGAATACTTAAGGGAGCTTTAAGGGGAAATTATGAAAGCATTGGTGATTTTAACCAGATGTTTGCAGATGTTTGAAGGTAATCATTATTACTGAAAACTTTCCACAAGAAGTTTGATCTTTTCTTCTTTTTGCTGTTTTCTTTAATCTGTACTTCACTCTTTGCTTTCTTTTCTTTGTGGGTATTTTTGGGTTTTAAATTTGCTCAAATTGACAAGTGCAGTTGCGCCCTGCTTTATGCCTGCAGGTGGCGCTGTCTCACACTGCACGTAACGGTATTTGTGTGTCTGTTTTCAGATTGTTTGTGACCTTGCCACCGCCTCCCGAAGGTCAACTCAGGTGTCTTAAAATTTGTACGTGTTAAAATAAAGATTGACATCAATCTCTTAAAGTCTTAAAATCTCTTTTTAAATTCACAGAGTATAAAAGCAACTATTGAGGTTTTTGAAAACAGTTGGTCTTGAGAAAGTAGATATTTTTAATTTAAATACTTCATGCAGCAGGCCTCATTGATCATTTTGACTGATTAAGATCATGTCTTATTGACAGACCCATCTCTTAAATCCTTAACTACCACCAAATAAAACCCATGGAAAGTTCTGGAACTGAAGTCCATGTGAATGTTGGATCCTGCAGACTCCTTCTAATAAAATAATAATTGGTTCTTCAGTACAAATGCAGATTTTCACAGCTTCCATAAGAATTTGAAGGCAAACATGAACAGAGTTGAAAATGGTGGGATTTTTGTCAGCACTGGTTTTAAGAGACTTTGAAATCAATCCAATAAATATACAAAGAGACCGAGTCAGATCGATGGGTTAAGGAAGACACAGAGTTGGATAAGTAGACACTGTCCCGGCAAACATTTGGGAAAGTTCGGGAACCAAGCATGAGACGAGAGGAAAAGGGCACAGGAAATGTGGAGATTTCCTCTGGATGTGAGGTGTGTTCCTGACATGCTCGCTCGTCGCCTTTCTTCCCCACGACAGCGTTGGAGACGGACAGAAACAGAAAGAAACCGGCTCGGACGCATCTCCACTTCAGCAGATAGCTTTTATTTGGAGGTTTCCGACACAGACTGATGTTTGTCGGACAAAGCGGGAAAACCATCTGTGGATAATCAGCTTGTTCGCCTTCCTGTTCTATTCCTGGGCTTCAATGATGTCAATTAAGGACTTCTGTTCCTGATGATCTTTTTTCCAACAGTGGATATTTTATTTTTCCTAAGAAGAGCATTTCTTTCCAACATTTCTTTCTTTTTTTCCGTTTGCTTGGTTAGTTCTGGTGGTCGTCACTGTGGTTATTATCATTTGAAACCTCCTGTGGTCATGTAACCAACCGTTGCTCAGGACCTCTGGATGCCTCTTATCTGGTGAACTGAGTCACCTGTAAGTCCGGCGGATCCGGTTCCTCCCTTTCTTCCCGAGTGTCTTTCAGCGCCGCAGGTTTTCCCGACTCCACCGAGGCTTCAGCCATGCTACGTTGCTTTCTTCAGCGAGCTAACAACCTGAGACACTCTCACCCTCTGGCCAGTGTCACCTTCAGAGGTAAGAGGATTGAGGTGCCTCTCTGGTGGAGTGGTTGTACGATGAAACAAAGCAAGTCAATCGGTAAACTCGGGCTTTAATGAGTCAAAATACTGAGAGAGAAAGTCTGTTTTCAAATCTGTTGGGGAAGATCGGGTCAGTTCAGGTCAACTCACATTTCAGGTGCCTCAACGCCTGAAATAATTGATGTATTGTCCACTAGGGGGCAGTGATAACAAATTATGAACACAACATTTAACGCAATGCTAAATTGTCTCGCAGCAAAATTCAGCATCAGGAGTTGTTTCAGGCTAATTGCTGAATATTCACTGTGTTTTATCTGTTTTTGGTCTCTACTCCTGCTGAGGAGAATGTGTGGCCCTCTCGCTGCTAGATTCTCTGGTGTATCTCAGTGGTTTCCTTCGGGTGTTTTTGGTCATTACGAGGGGCCGAGCTGGAACCTTATGGAAGACATTTTTCAACAGACTCACATAATGGTTAATACAGCGTTAGCGATATATTCGTCCAGTTGTGGTGGTAACAACACGACCACACTATGAAAAGGTTGTCCTGCAGCCTCAGCTCTTACTTCGTTAGCTAATGAATTAAATCGTGACACAATAAAACGTACAAAATTGCTCAATCCCCATTGGCATCGGCCCCGCACAGGTTAACTTTCTGTTCAGCCTTTGGGATTGAAATGAAGTTACGAGTGGTTGATTTATTACTTTTTAACGTGGGTGGCAGGTTAGTCGGGACCCTGACGTAGGCGTCGCCATCACTGCTTTCATGTGTTAAAACCTGGTCGTCTGATTTACTGCAGGGATACCAAATGGCACAAGGTGAAGGAGTCGAGGCTACCTGGCCTCAGCCACTGTCTGTTTTTCCATCTGTTTGTTTTTCAGTTTCTGCCTCCTTAATGAGGTGAGCACTGCTCTTAACTTCCTGCCTTTGTCTGAACGTGGTTTCCTGGTGCCATCACACACACACATGCTCGTATCACCCCTCTTGCTCCGACCCAAACCTGAAGGGAAACTCGAACCCGCCGTCTGAAGGGAAGACCAGCGTAGCTCTATTCTCAAGGTCTGAAACACCAATTAGCAGCAGGTATTGTCCCACTCGGCCTTTTAATTTGGTCAAAAACTTTGTGAAGTCACCTTCAATTATAAACTTCTTTCACTGATGAGCAGAAATAACAAAAGATCAGTTGGTGGTGTTTTTCAGAGGGATGTTTACGGCCCGCTGCAACTTCAGGAATTCAGAGCAGAGAAAGACAAAGAGAGAGAGCATTTCCTCCCCTCACAAAACAGATAACATGTCCATTTATAGGAATTCAGGATGGAGAAAGAAAAGCAAGGAGCCATTGGGAAAAGAGGAAAATGTTCCAAAATAACTTGTATTAAATCAATTAATCTAGATTAAAGAGGGAGGAATAGAACTGTTGTCTAGTTTGCTTCTGATGAATTTCAGTGAACTTTAAGATCATTTGTGGGTCAGATTTTGAGGTGTGTTCAAGAACGATTTGGCCTCATTGCAGTGAATATTTTTGCTGTTATATATCCAACTCAGTGCTCTGCTGAGCAATCTTTTGCTGAGACGTAATGAATGCTGACGCAGAGACGGTTTACCTTCTTTTTCCCCGTACGTCTTACGTCATGTTTGTCTGCAGGTGCACGTGTGATTGTAATGCGACGACGTGTGCCTGCGTTCGTGTGCTGAAGGCAGGATTTCCTGCATAAGTTGTTATTGAAACAATAAGTGTCGTTATCCGTCAAGACCAGAAATAAAAAAACAGGCAACCCTGCTACTTCACCGCTGCCCTGTGATAAATATAGCCCGGTCACCAACACAGCAAATCTCATTTTATCCTGTAACAGTATCTGATAACTTTGTCAGTTCTCGGACAGTGAAGCTCCGCCCCCTCTTGAAATGTTTAACGTATCTCAGAACACGTCGCCCGGCTCGTCGCTTCATCGCCGGAGACTTTCTGAAGGATTTCAAGGTTCTCTGTCGACCGTTTCTCAGAGTTTGACCCAAAATCTGATGTTGTCTGTGATGTTTGGTCCCTCAGGCGGCGCTGCTTTAAAAACAGCTATGATTCTGTAGAGGAAATCACTGCATGGGCTCAGGAACACTTGGCTGTAAGCGGGCGTGTTAAAGATTTTCTCTTCCTCAAAAGTTTGACCCAAACTCTGATGTTTCTCTGCTCCAGTTTCAGCCTGCGAACTGGAGTCCATGTGCAATCCAAGACCAGACGAAAATGTTTGTACCATTTTCCAGCCGCTCTTTTTCCAGTGATAATATATGAAACTCGGAGGTCGTAGTGATGCTGTTTGACCAGCACGCTATAAATCACCGGACTGACCACCACGGTTTCATTATCACGTTAGCCGTTTTGCTTCATTGCGATCCGAACCCCAACCCGAAACCTTTAATCTACATTGAAGTGCAAATCCAGCCAAAACACTGTTATTTCCAACACACACACAGAGCAGGTCTAAACTTAGGTTTCCCGCAAGTCTTTCACAGCCCTGTGGGCCAAAGTTGGTTTCTATTCTCGGCTCGCGACAGAAAATGTGCCAAGCTGAACCAACCAGGAAGTTAACACTGTGCCACTTCCTGTCTCTGAGATACCAGCCCTTCGGGAGATTTACGCTTATAACTTAACCTCTCGACCCGTCTGTGGAAGGGTGGAGATGTTTTTTAAGATATCTTGCAGGAGCGGTATTACTTGAGGAGTAGGTGAACTGGTGGTTGTGTGTGTGTGTGTGTGTGTGTGTGTGTGTGTGTGTGTGTGTGTGTTTGTTTTCCAATTGGATAATGACTGGGGAAAACAGGAAAACAAACAACCTCCTCAGGGTGTGTATGCAGAGATAAAAATGTGTGTGTGTGTGTGTGTGTGTGTGTGTGTGTGTGTGTGTGTGTGTGTGTGCGTGCATCATGAATTGTGTTGCCATTAAGCCCAAATACTTTCGACAGAGTGCAACCAGGGAAGGAAATCCAACTTGTTTGTGCACCATTATTAATTTTTTGGCTAACAAGAGTCAAGTGATACAATTCCTTTGTTTTATTTTCAATGTTTGGCACAATTTTTGTTTCTATTGTAAAACTCAAACTGAACTCAGTGTTGTGCAGTTGAGTGGAAATAAAAATTGCAATTACTCGTGTGTTTTTTTGTGCCCATTTTCAATCAATCGTGAAAAACATCCTGAGCGATATCACCAAAAAAATGTGAAAAAAAATATAAAAATGATTGAAATAAATAACTGGCTAAGGTGGAATAGTTGGCCGATCAAGTACGCCATCTTACTGGTTCCTCTTCTGTGCAGCGATTGGAGAATTGGCCCCACCTACTTTGTTTTTCTCATAATGCGCCCCGATCATCCACCCAGATAACAGCCATGAATGGAAATGCACATTCATTTGTATTTTATGTGTCTGAATCACTTCTGCAACCAAAGAAAATGGAACTAATGATTGTTGATGATTCACCTTCTCGTGTGCGTTGCGTTCTTCAGTCGTCGATGATATATTCTGCCGGTTCTTTGGCCTCTCGCCTCCCGCTTCTTGTTGAAGTTGTCCGACAGACAGGAAATCAGAGCCCGAACTTCATGTTACAGGAAACCACAGGAAGATAACATGCACGTGTGTTATATTTGAGAACGGCATGTTTACACCACCGTTTGTGTGTGTGTGTGTGTGTGTGTGTGTGTGTGTGTGTGTGTGTGTTATTTATTTGGAAGCTGGCTGATATCACGGTTTCTACGTCTGTTTCAGGGTCCAAAAAGAAGACAAAGGTCATCAAAAACAACTCCAACCCGGTTTGGAACGAGGTAAAGTCTTCTACACCAAATACTTGTCAGTTGGGTAGGGTGCTGTCAATCAAAAAGTTACAAAACTGCTCTTTGGTACGTGCAAATATTTACTTTACTTCTCATTAATGTGGCTTTTACAGCTCTATAGAAGAACTTTGCACTCTCTACCTCGGTTGTAGAGATTTGAGGAAACAAGGGATTTCACAAAATAGCTTTCAAATTGGGGCAAAACTGAAAATCTCCCTGCAGCTTTCCAAAAAAATCTGGATTTTTACAATGAATCATTTTAAACATTTGTTTTTGAGTCCAATAAAAAGCCAATGCAGACCTCAGTGGCCATTTTTTTTCTAACTAATAACCACGAGACTAAATTCAGGAAATTGTGGAAAAGCAACAACAGTTCAGATAAGGACACACTCAGCCTCTTTATGACTCTTAATTAAAAGATATTTCCCTCACAAGAAATTCTTGGATTTTTGGATGCTTACGTTGACGGTCATGATCTCCTTTGAGACCATTTCTGTTGGCATCGGTGTCTCACTTTTAGTTACCTTAACCTGAACAGTGTGAAAGCGTTGTTTGAGATTTCTTTTCCCATGTTTCCTGCCAGGGGTTCGAATGGGATCTGAAGGGGATTCCTCTGGACTCCGGAGCAGAGCTTCACTGTGTCGTCAAGGATCATGAGAAAATGGGGAGAAACAGGTGCTGTATGCTCTGTATGATCTACTGGCAGCAGAAACACAAGAACTACCTGCAATGAATTATCATTAAACCAAAAAAATAGCTACTTGTCCCTGTGAAGGCTGAGTTTTTGGAAAAAGATGACTTTTAGTTTTTGTATTTTTATATTAGAGCATAGAACAGAAGTTGGGAGGCAAATACTTCAAACATAAACCTTTTTTTTTGACCAATCAGGGATCCTTTTGTCCAATCTTAAAATACCAACCCTGTGTCCGCATGAGCGCTAATCAGATTTGGAAGAAGGGAATACAGATCAATCTTTCTCATAGCTCAGAGAACAGGAACCAAGATAAGAAGTGTGTCTTTGTCAGACTGAGACGTTGTGGATGGATGGGATGGGTTCAGAGCCGGGGCGTCGGCCCGCCGTCCCTTCAGATGGTTATTTTTGGATTGTTTCACTCCATCGAGAGGACGTGCATGAAAGAATCAGTTCATCCTCTCATTGTGGTATTTATTCAGCCATGTTTCCACCCATTCATCTGGCTCATGTGTCGACTGATTAATAGATCCATACATCTCGTGTGCATCACGGTACATGCAGACTGCAGTGACCTCTTTTGGTCTACTCTGCTATAATCTCTGTTTTTCTTATTGACTGTGTTTCGCAGCTTCCAGCATGAAGCCATTATCTTTGTATGTAGTTTGTCAAATCTTAATATGTTGAAGTGATTCCACCACATAGATGCAGTGAAATAGAAAGGAACAAACGTAGTTGTGTTTGAGGTCCCGTCACATCAGCGCCTGCTCTGTGTCCGTCCAGGTTTCTGGGGGAATGCCGGCTGGCTCTCAGGGACGTGCTCAACTCTCCCAGCCTGGCCGCCTCCTTCACCGTCTCCCTGATGGACACCAAGAGAAACAACACAGGGGTGAGCACTCTCCGCTCCCTCACCGTTTCATGAATCACTCCTAAATCACTCCTGAGTTTCCTGTCCGGAGCTTAAAATAGAGAATGACAGTCCTGAGTCATTGCAGATTTACCCCCCCCCCCACCCTCCCTCTTCTCTCTTTAACTGTCTGTAATCAGTTTAAGTCTGTGGATCTGTGGTTTGTGCCAAATGACAAGTGGCATCTTGTTTGTTTAGTCTGTACTCAAACAATCACTTCACAGTCTCGGCCCAGAAATGCACAAAAACCCTATAAAATAGTGAACTGTGAACTTTTTAGACTTTATTTTTTTTGTCAAACAAAAGAAATCCACATGGTCAAAACATGTATGTGTGTATGTGTGTATATATATATATCATTTGTTCTTCTTCTTCCACAGGTGGTAAATGCATTGTTTTCACCTAAGGACAGAGCCAAGCTAGCAGTTTCCCACTGTTTCCAGTCTTTATGCTAAGCTAAGCTAATTGGCACATGGCTGTAGCTTCATCATTTACCCTGCAGACAGAGTGGTTGTCTCAGCCTTCTCAGAATCATCTATTTATCTCTCCGTCTTACAACATCAGCTCGTTCCAACACTTCTTTAATCTTTATAATGTTCACACTGAGAGAAAATACTCAAACACGAGCCAGAATGTCCTTTCATAAACCAATTTATGTTTCTAACATAAAAGAGCTAAAACTCAAACTGGCCTTTACATAGACAGAAGTACAAACTACACACACACACACACACACGCACACACACACACACACACACACACACGCACAAACACCTTGGTGGGCCACACCTACAGTCGTCTTGTGTTTTTTGTTTGAAGCGGATGAAACTGCGTTCATTTTCCCATCCTCATTTCCTGAACCCAAAACAAAGTCTTCCTGTCAGTGTCACAGTGAACCTGATTGATGTCTCACACACACACACACACACACACACACACACACACGCACACACACACACACACACACACACGCACATACGCACACTGTTTATTTTATGATAGGTAAAATGTGTGTGACGTATTAAGTGTTCTTCCATAACGTCTGCAGAGCGAGGCAGAATCAAATATAAACCACGTAACAAACACGGTGCTCTCATCAATCTGTTCCACTTTTCACATTTGTCGATACAACTGGAGAAAAATCCTGCTTCCATGAAACAAAAAACTTGAATGCATCCTGTAGGAAAGATTTTAGTCTGAGAAGAAAACCTGAACTCATGCTCATTATCTTAACCTGCGTTTTTGCTGTAGGTTCACTGTTACAGGTGAAGAGCTGAGTCATCAGGACCGTGTCACCACATGTTCACTACACTGTAAACGTAGAGGATGATGATAAACCTGTTGATGAGAACTGTACTCAGACCCTCATGACTTTGTTTACAGAAACAACTACGGCTTATCACTTAAGCTGCTTTTTCTGTTATAGGAAACAGCAGAAGACCACTCCTTCTACCAGCCCACGCTGCTCCTGCAGGGCAACTCAACTCCATTACAATAATATGAAGGAAACGGGCTTTTATTGTGATTCGATGTTTCTGTTGACACTTTCAAATACGGGTGCTGAACAGGTTAAGGGAGGAATTTGACAAACCTGCAGGGTCATCCGGGATTCGAACCCGTGACCTCTCGCACCCTAAAGCGAGAATCATACTCCTACACCAAGTGTGATGAAGCAGGTTACAGGCTGAGGAGTACTTCACAACACGTATTCTTGCACTGATGTGGTAACGTTGTGTTTTCTGTCTCCACCAGGCCACGCTGACGCTGCAGGTTTCCTACCTCCCTCCTCCTGGAGCGGCTCCGATCTTCCAGCCTCCTCCGCCGCCGGAAGCGCTGCCTCACAACAACCCCAGCGTGGAGCTGGACACCGTCACAAGTAACGTCATCTGTCGGCAGTAATAAAATCCGTCTCGGATGTATCGGTCGGTTCTATATTTGACTTCCTGTCCTCCCGTGCAGTGATTTCTCTGGATACTTTGGGCGAGGAGGACACCGAGAGCATGATGATGCTGGAGGCCCCGGAGGACCAGGGAGCCGACGACGGACGCTCCATGGTGATCGTCGGGCCCCAGGGGCCCCCCGGCCAGGAGTCCCCCACCGCCCAGACTCCCAAGCGTTCGCCGCCGTCCTACAACACCCACGGAGGGCTGAGGAAGAGGAGGAGAGGAGCCAGCAGTCAGTCCAAGACGCTGCCCAACAAACCTCAGGACATCCAGGTCGGTCGCTTCACTCGTCTGGATCTGGACTTTTCTTCTAGTTGCATTGAGAAAGATGAACAACAGACCTGCTGGTGCTTTTATTTCTTGACATATTCCTTTTACGATTACACTTTAAAACAAAGTTACTGGTGAAATACTGTTTATATTCTTTACTAATCAGATTTTGGGATCTGTAACGGTTCCTCTACGTTTGTTTAAACACGTTTCCGTCCGTACGTCTTCTCATCCAGATTCGCGTGCGGGTCATCGAGGGACGACAGATGCCGGGCATCAACGTCAAACCTGTTGTCAAGGTGACGGTAGCCGGGCAGAACAAGAGGACCCGCATCAGAAAGGGCAACAACCCAGTCTTTGACGAGGTAAACGAACGCAGGTCTCTCTCTCTCGGTTTTCACCGCGGTGCCTCGAATTCTAACTTTAAATACGTTTCCCTCGACAGACGTTCTTCATGAACTTCTACGAGACGCCGTCAGACCTGTTCGACGAACCAATCTTCATCACCGTGAGTTTGAATTTTAGTCTTGGCACACATATTCTGGAAACATCAAACATTTAGGAGATGAAGGAATATCCCACCATCAGCACGCCTCACCTTCAACTTCTTGTCTAGATTTCGAGTTGATTTGGAGGAAACGGAAACTCTTGTCTCTCCTTTGCTTCTCAGGTGTGCGACTCTCGCTCTCTCAGAACCGACGCCGTGATCGGAGAATTCAAGGTAGCGTCGCATGTTTGCGGAGTTGATTGAAGTCTGTGACGACTTCTGGCGGGAAGATTGTACTTTGTAAAATGATAAAAAATGTAAAATGATTCCATTGTTTTCCCCAGTTGGATGTTGGCACCGTCTACAATGAGCACAGTGAGTATTTGCTTGCTTTAAACTTCATGTTTTTTCTGTATTTGTGTAAATCCATCGCCACAGATCAAGTCGAGACGTAAATGAAATGATGATAACAGTGAGTTTGATCGGTTCTCTCACTGGTTATCCATCGGTGAGATCGAATCTCTTTGTTTCCTGCTTTAAGTCTCACCTCATGTCCTCCTCCTCCTCTCTCTCTCTCTCCAGGACACTGCTTCTTGAGGAAATGGCTGCTGCTGTGTGACCCTGACGACCTCTCCGCCGGGGTCAGAGGTTACCTGAAGGTCAGCTTGTTCGTCTTGGCAGCCGGAGACGAGCCGCCGGTGAGAAACCCGCCGATGTTTACCGCAAATACAACGCTCCTCAACGGGTGACGTTGAAACGTTTATTCTCGCATTCCTGTGGTCGTCCGTCTCCAGGCTGACAAACGAGAGTGCGTGGAGGACAAGGAGGACGTGGAGGGAAACCTGCTGAGGCCGGCCGGTCTGTCTTTGAGAGGAGCCACTTTCACCTTGAGGATATTCAGAGCCGAAGACCTGCCGCAGAGTCAGTGTGTGTTCACGGTTAATTCATCTGCTTGAACTCTGGACACTGACAGGTTTCTGATTTTCTTCCTGCAGTGGACGATGCCTTCATGGACGGGATGAGGCAGATCCTCGGGTTCGATAGCAACAGGAAGAACCTGGTGGATCCTCTGGTGGAGATCCACTTTGCTGGCAAAACGGTAGCATCAGACTCATTTAAACCTCCAATTATTTAATAAAAAAACAAAACCATCATATAAACCTGGGTTTATTGTCGTTTCTTTTTCTAGGTCTGCACCAAGATCCTGGAGAAGAATGCTAATCCCCAGTGGAACCAGAGCCTGGCGATGCCCGTCAGAGTGAGACATGCAACCAAAACAATGCAAACACATATTTGCATGCAGCTTTCTTCGTGCTACCGAGAAGGTGTACTCATCATTTTTACAGGATATGTTTTCTTGTTCCTTCCCAGTTTCCCTCCATGTGTGAGAAGATGAGGATCAGAATCCTGGACTGGTGAAGCTCAGCGGATTTTTTTTTTTAACATTTTTGTTTATTAACTTAGCTGAATGTAAAGGTTGTTTTTTTTGCAAATATGTTTTCAGTTTTAAGAGCAAAGGTTTTCAAACTGACACATTTGTAAACAAATTAAAACCATCAAAAGTATGCCGAATTACTCCTCGTCAGTTCCTGTTTGAAAAGTAGTCCTGAATATACAGACAGCTTTTAAGTATTACCTGCATACTGAAGAAAACTTAAAATCCTGATAATTCTCAGGCAAGTTCTGCTCATGTAAAGGTGCTCTCTTCTCTGTGATTTTTACATGGATTTAAGGACATTTACTCCTCCATTTTCTTCCATCTGATGCAGTAGTTTCTTTGCAGCACCTCTTGTTTACACCTCGGTTTAAACTTCCTGTTATGAATTTGAATTTATGTTTGGCTGTTAAAACACGTGTTGGTCCCTCTCCTTTTTTTTCATTCCAGGGACCGAGCCAGTCACAACGACGTCATCGGCACCACCCACCTCTGCATGTCTAAGATCTCCGCCCCCGGAGGAGAGATCGATGGTGAGGAACCGGTCAGAACCGGTCGGAACTGGTTTGGACCCGCCTGCTTCAGTTTAAACTGGTTCAGACCGGATTTGTTGTGTTCAGTGTTCATACTGAGCTTGTCTTGTTTGATTCAGACTCAGGTGAACTATGACTTCGTTGAGACGGGGTTGTGTTTACGATGCACACGTCGGTATGGACGAGTCGGGACGTGTTTGCTGACGTTTACAGAAATGGCCGAGACCATGGAAGTTATCTTTTTTGTGTTGGATGTTAGGCGAGTAAATTTACATTTCAGTCATATAGAGTTTTTCTTCGTAAGTTAGACAATAGCCTGAAATGTTTGTTTATGTTTGTTGATGAACTGCAGTATTATCTGCAGTGACTAGAGGTGAAGTCAGAGGGGTCGAGTGGTCAGTTTGTAGATTCTAGTCTATTATATTGATGTCAAGAAGCCAACGGCAAACTTTTCCACTCTATCTCTGAGGAAACAGATTTTTAAAGTAGATGTCTTTGCTCTACTTAGTTCAGCAATTGATGTCTTGCAGGTGGGTTTTGTTTTATTATTCTTGCTCAAGTGTCTTTAAACTAAAATGTTTAATAAATGAGCACTAATAGGCTCGAAGCTGATATTTGAATTGAGTTGCCGATTAAAGACCTTCCAGAGTATAAACCTGGAGTGTGGAGCTCTTAATTAGACCGGAGAGGTTATAACTAATGGCTTTACTGGTTTTGCTTTGGAGGATGGAAATGGTTTCGCCCACATGGATGCGACTGACATATTTTAGGCTTTTAGTGACTTCCACTTGTGCAGAAACCAGTTAGCGTCGAATGGGTCTGCGGTTTGTGAACATAAAGCCTGGCTGGATGTTTTTTGCGGCGACGTGCACGATGACTAACTGGAAAGTGTTTGTGTGACTAAAACACTGATGCTGCCTGAGTTTTGGGTCTTTGGCGTGTCCCGTGCCGGACGAAGACAACGTGCATGAGTTTTGCTCACCGTTTTTGTGACGAGTGTCGTTTCTTTTTTAACTTTGTCTGGAAAACTTACATCAAGATGAATCATCAGCAACATACTCAGACAAACAATTACAGTGACGTCTCCGAAAAGCTTTGAGGTGCCGGGGAACTCTGTGAATTAGATCGTATGAAGGAACAATTGGAGCACAGAAAAATACTTTTTGTCAGAACGAAACATCAGCGAATAAAAATCTGTGCAGAGCCGACGTGATCAGTCAACCCGTCACCGTGAACTGGAGCTCGTGAGAATTGGATTCGCAAATGTATTTTTCGCCTCTGATAAAATCTGGAATTATCAGTCAGTCATAAATGTTGACTTCTTAAACAAAATGATTAAATTTGAAGGTTTTAACCTTCCACCCATCCAACATCTTTACCCGCTTTTATCCTGAACAGGGTCACTGGAGCCTATCCCAGCTCAGATAGGGCGAAGGCAGGGTACAAACTGGACAGATCGCCAGTCCATCACAGGGCCAACACATAGACAGACGGAAACAAGGATCATTCACACCGAAGGGCAATTTCTAGAACGAAGGTTTTAACACTTTAACTTAAAAATAATATGCACATTACAATTTTTATTTACCATTTTCAGACGTGTTTGTTTCACTAAAAGTCCGTATTTAGAGTTACGTTTCATGTTTTTTAGGCAGTCTTTGATTTCTTTGAAAATAAAAAATATACCTACATAATAAATACCTGCAGCTACAAAAATTAGTACAAACTTGATGTTCAAAGAATCTAGAATTAGAAGCCAACGGACTCCCAAAGCCGAAGGAAAACGTGGTAACCTGTGACGTTAGGTCGGCCTGATATGTCGAAGTATAATAAAAACACTGGGATGGTCCTTTTCAACAAATTAGACATTAGCTCAGTAAACTGAAAACCTGGATGTGACTGACATGCTGATATTCTCCATTTCAACGGGAATTCAGAATTTCAGAGTGTCCAGTCAACAGAAGAAAACCCTCACCAACCCCCGACGTCAAACTCCACCCGTTGACGTGCTGCTGCGATGTTTGTACGTACAAAACGCAGAATGATGTGTCGTTTTCCACCGTTACTGCTAACGGTGGCTAACGGTAGCTAACCTTGCTTTTCCGACGTGGTCAACTCCGGCGTGACGTCGTTCCGAGCGCCGACTTCCAAGGTCGACGAAACATCAATGAAATACGAGCATGTTTATTTCCCGTGTCCGCCTTTCCCTCCTTCCACTGTCCAATAACTGAAAAACCATTTCCTGTTTTGTGCTACCAAACAATGAGTTGGACCATTGTGGGAAATGATCTCAGTTTTCCACGTAAGGTAAACAGTCGCTGCACCGTTCGTAGACTCACTAAACTTTCACAGTTTTCTGTGTGAAGCGCTGACAACTAACTCGGAGGTGTTGTGTTCGAGGTCTTGTGTCTTGGGTTTTGAGTGGCGTTCAGGAACATCTGTTTCCTCTCTGTGTGACTGAACATCTGTCTGTGATTCTCAACCATCCTTCCTCTTCACGCATTCAGATGACTTGACTCCGCGGACCGTCCAGCCTGGCAGTACGTCCCCCCCATCCTCTCTACACCACCTTTGTTCTGTGTGAAACACTTCAGCTGTCGATTCAGCCGTTTCACTTCATGATTTTTGTGACGTGATTTTTCTCCTTTCAACTCAAATCACGGCTAAATTCCTCTGAAAATATCTGATCATATTTCATCAGTCCGATCCTCTTTAAATCATTTGTTCGTCATGTTTTTCATAGTTTTACATTTTAACATATTATGAATAAAACTCATTGTCCATTTTCTGTCCCTGCCAGTTGACGACAGTCTGGGTTTCCTCCCGACGTTCGGCCCGTGTTTCGTCAACCTGTACGGCAGCCCGAGAGAGTTCACCGCCTTCAGCGACCCGCACGAAGCTCTAAACCTGGGAAAGGTAACGCTGCTTATTTTTCTTTTCAAACTAAATGTAATTATCCAATCAGCCAATCGGGTGGCAGCAGTGCATAACATCCTGCAGATTCAGATGAGGAGGGAAGGTAACGAAGTGCTTGTTGGTGTTGGACTCTGAACCTGCTGACTCAGGATACGATGATGTCACCGACTCCCTCTCTGTCTGTCCGTCCGTCAGGGCGAAGGCGTGGCGTACCGAGGTCGAGTTCTGCTGGAACTGACCACAAAACTGTCGGAGAAGCCGGAGCAGAGGAGCGAGGACGTCCCGTCGGACGACCTGCTGGTGGTGGAGGTGCGAGACGACGGAGGACACACGTGTGTAGACGGACGGAGACGTAGCCGCCTTCTTTTCATTTGAACCTTTTTTTTTTTCCTCCCTCCATCTTCCAGAAGTTTCTCCGGAAGAGGAAGTTCTCTCTCTTCGTGGCCTTCTACTCGGCCACGCTCCTCCAGGACGTCGACGACGCCATCCAGTTCGAGGTCAGCATCGGTAACTATGGCAACAAGTTCGACTACACCTGCCTCCCTCTGGCCTCCACCACGCAGTTCAGCAGGGCCATGTTTGACGGTGAGTCAGGGGTCAAAGGTCAGGTTGGCGGCGTGTTGTCAGGTGAAATTTAAAAGCATTTAAAGCACCAAAAGTATATTTGTGGTTAATTGAGACACTTTAAATAAAAAAATATTATGTATATATGCAGTGATTGAGAGATTCAGGTACACATAATATGAGTTTGTGCAGTTAATTAGTGCATATTTGCAACAAATATATATGTGCAATATTTAAATGTACATTGTAATGTAAATTAACGTGTGTGTGCAAAATATATGAATAAATATATAAAATAATCAGTAACACTTCACTTAAAGGTGAATGAATTATCGAGGATTCGTGCATTAATTAAACAATAATTAAACATCACTTCATGCATTAATACCTCGTGAAATCATCAGCAAGTAACACGAGTTCAAAGTCTTGATCGTGATGGATTCTTTGCAAAAAAAACAAACCTGAACCAAACTGTGCAGCACAGAGCACGTCATGACATCATCAGTATGTGCTGTGATTGGTCCATTTTTTAACTGCACTGCATAAAGCTCAATTTAGATGATTTAAAAATGATGATTTCATTATAAGTTGTATCCTGTGTGTGTGTGTGTGTGTGTGTTTTCCAGGTTGCCACTACTACTACCTGCCGTGGGGGAACGTGAAGCCGGTGGTGGTTCTGTCTTCAGAGTGGGAGGACATCCGGCCGAGGATCGAGGCTCTGAACATGCTGCTGGCCGTCGTGGAGCGACTGGTGGGTCGGCTCGTCCCTGCGTCCGGGCTCGTCAGGGTCCTTTAGAGTCGAGCCCGAGAGCGTGTTCGTTAATTAGCTTCCTTCAAATGTGGAGTTTTATGTTGCAGCTCGTGGTAACCTGGATGTAAAAAAAAAAATGCTGGATTTAAACTAAAATCATCTTGATTTGTTTTACGTTTCATAATGAATGAAACGTGTTTGTTCGACTTTGAAGATGCTGGTATTCTGTTTACTCGTTTATGAGAGCACGTGCTGGTGTTTGTGCGTCCAGGAGGCGAGCCTGCAGCGGGTGCAGCTGCAGGTGAAGGCGGGCGGCGACCTGGAGGAGGTGGAGCTGAGGGTGGTGGAGCTGCTGGATCAGGTCATCACAGACTGCAGGTAAAACACTGGAAACACCTTCACCAGCCTGAGTCGCTTTATAAATGTATGAATCCAGGACATTTCAGAGGGAAATATTGTATTTATTTAACCCTTTACTTTCACTTTATGGCTATTTCTTTTTCCATCTTTTGGCATTATTTTATATTACATATTTCAACATGTGTTCCCCTCACACGTTGACGTCCGTTTCCCAGTGAGGAGCTGCCGTCTCTGGACCACTGGCAGTGCGCGACGCCTCTGGACCACTCGCTCAGGCACATCCGGACGCTCCACCTGCAGCAGATCGTGGCGGCGGCGCTGGCTCTCAAACACGGAGTGGAGACGGAGCTGTCGACGGTGCTGGAGCAGGCGGAGGACTGGGCCAACCGGCTCAGGAGCATGGCGGAGGAGGTTGGCTCCACCGAAAGCTTTCAAATCGACCACTTAGATCTGTGATAGTTGATAGAAGCTGAAATCTGCAGCGACTTTAATAATTAAGGAAGTCATTTTTTTTTTTTTTTTTTTAATTTTTTTTTTTTAAGTGAGGATTTCCTACTTTTCTCTGTGTTGCATGTAAATAGAATATTTGTGATATTTGATGTTTTTTCAAGTATAAATTAAAAAATATATAATTGAGTGCTTCAGAGATAGTTCTACAATCTGCACATCTTATTCGGCTTTATTGTGTTTTTTTTATCCTCAATCATTTTTTAAATTTGAGCCTGTAAGGTATGTTTTACATTTTGTCAAATAAATCTTTCTATGTATAGTTGAGAGTGAAAATAAGAATTAGTTTCAGTTATTTTAAGCTGCACAATGAGCTGCTGTCAGTCAGTCTGATGCCTGCATTACCACATCCAACCACCAGATGTCACCAGACTTTCATTCTTCCACCTCACCTGCTCCCCAATGACGCAATCACCCTGCTCTCATCCTTTCACAGGGGTTTTGAAGCAGTTGTTTTTCTGTTTTTCTCCAGTTTCTGATGTTCGCTTGTCTTCTGCGATTCTCTAAATTGCTACGACGTGAACAGGAAACACACCTTAAACTGTTTTTGTTTTTTTCCTCTGTGTGTCGCTCAGCCTCAGAACAGCCTCCCGGACATCGTGATCTGGATGCTGCAGGGCGACCGCAGGGTGGCGTACCACCGCATCCCGGCGCACAGCGTCATCTTCTCCCAGCAGCACACCGGCAAACACTGCGGGCAGCTGCAGACCGTCTTCCTTAAGGTACACACACACACACACACACACACACACACACACACACACACACACACACACGTGCACTCTCGTTTCTTTTCATTTCTTCTAATTATGTGAGACCGACCCGTCCTGTGTGTGTGTGCGTGTGTGTGTGTGTGTGTGTGTGTGTGTGTGTGTGTGTGTGTGTATTGTGCAGCACCCTCAGGGCAGCGGAGCAGAAGCCAAACTTCCGGGTCAGCTGAGGGTCAAAGTCTGGTTCGGATTGGCCGCCGACGTCAAACACTTCAACCAGTTCGCTGAAGGAAAACTGTCCGTCTTCGCTGAGACGGTAAGACGAGCGACTTTCAGCAGGTGTCCCTTCATGTCTTTATAATAAAAACAGACTTTATGTCCCAACGGTAGTCGTAGAAAGAAGTTCTCACTTAAATGACTCCTCCTGTCTCCATCAGTTATCTCGGTGTTGTTAGCTAAAGTCACTCCTTCTTATTAGTTTACTGGAGGTCCATCTGAAAATAATCCCTCATTCATTAGAAAAGAAGTCGTATTTCCAATCAGATCCACCAGCTGGCTCCTCCCCCAGCTCGTCCAAATATGGTCACTTCCTGCTGCAAACCGCTCTGAACTAGCAAAGATGGAGACGGACAGAATCTGAACTGGAGGCTTCGTAACGGGTGACGTCACCGCTGGTTGGTGTCTTCCCGTGATCCAACCCTGTCCCCTCCCTCTGTCTCCGTAGTATGAGAACCAGACTCGGCTCGCCCTGGTGGGCAGCTGGGGAACTACAGGTCTGACGTACCCGAAGTTCAGCGACGTCACCGGCAGAGTGAAGCTGCCCAAAGAGAGTTTCAAACCGTCGCCGGGCTGGACGTGGGCCGGAGAGTGGTGCATCAGCCCCGAGAGGACGTGAGTCGTCATTCCTTCACTCATTATTTCAAACTCCAGACTTCCATCAGCTCTCTGATGTAAATCCTCAAACGGACTTTTTTAGAGACACATTTGCTCCTTTTCAGTAAAAGAAATGCATCTTCTAGAATAAATGTGTTCGTACCAGATAATAATTACATATTTTAACGTTGCAGTGCTGAAAACCCTGAGTGGGTTTGACAGCTGAAGACGGACACACTTTTCAGTGTCCACATTTAAGAAACTGACGTTTGTGTGTGTGTGTGTGTGTGTGTGTGTGTGTGTGTGTGTGTGTGGATAACTCTTCAGGCTGCTGTTCGACGTGGATGCTGGTCACATGACCTTCACAGAGGAGGTGTTTGAAAACCAGATGAGGTTACCGGGGGGACAGTGGATCGGCATGCAGGAGGGATACACTGATGTGGTACGTGTGTGTGTTTGTGTGTGTTTCTGTACCTACTGTGGCTTTATTCATCAGTAAATCTAAAAACTGTGTGTGTGTGTGTGTGTGTGTGTGTGTGTGTGTGTGTGTGTGTGTGTCAGAATGGGGAGAAGGCGGTGCCAAAGGACGAGGTGGAGTGTCCTCCTGGGTGGGTGTGGGAGGAGGTGGAGTGGAGCGAAGATCTCAACCGGGCTGTGGACGATCAAGGTACACACACACACACACACACACACACACACACACAGCAGGACAGTTTATTAACCCTGTGCGTGTGTGTGTGTGTGTGTGTGTGTGTGTGTGTGTGTGTGTGTGTGTGTGTGTGTGTGTGTGTGTGTGTGTGTTCAGGGTGGGAGTACGGCCTCACCATCCCTCCGGACCGCCGTCCGAAGTCGTGGGTTCCGGCAGAGAAGATGTACCACACCAACCGACGGAGACGATGGATCCGGATGAGACGAAGAGACCAGCAGAAGATGGAAACTCTCCGAAAGGTAGCCGGAGGACAAAAGACACAGACAGACACATCTTAACAAAATATACTACAAATAATGACCCAAGTCTTTAGTGACAAAATCATAAAAGCAGGAGACGAGATTACAAAGTTCTGATGTAGAAATACAAATAAATAGCAGATGGACAAACAAATATGTGTACAAGTGCAGTTTCCTGTCTTGGCCACCAGGTGGCGGCAAGGTTGCACAAATGAGCGATGGAGGGAAATGACAGAAAGTTCAGCTTCCAGCATGAAAACTTCTGACTTCAAATCTTTCTTCTAAAAGAATAAAACACGAATGTGATCTTACAGCAGCGCCCGGACGAGACGGAGCGGGAGGGCTGGGAGTACGCCTCGCTGTTCGGGTGGAAGTTCCACCTGAAGCCCCGGAAGACGGACAGCTTCCGGAGGCGCAGGTGGAGGTGCCGCATGGAGCCGCTGGAGAAGACGGGGCCGGCGGCCATCTTTGCTCTGGAGTGTTCCCTGGTGAGGACGGAAGACGACGTGTTCACTGACGGCGTTTATCACATGATAGTAAAAGTAAAAGGTCCAATAATCTCTTATTAAGTTTCATTAAGTGGCCAAAAAGTGTGCGGACGCCTGAGAATTACACACACACAGTATGTGATGGAAGTCTTCCCGCTTTATTTTGAAGGTCATGTTGAAACTTTTGCCAACAACTATTTCTGTTGTTTTTTGCTGCACTCTTTTGTTTTGAAGGCCACACAGAAGGAGAGTGCACTGTTGTTGTTTTTTTTAATCCGAATTCTTCCTCCTCTTCCTCCTCTTCCTCCTCTCCGTCCTCTTCCTCCTCCCACAGAGTGCCATAGAGGACAAGAACGACGACAAGTCGGTCACAACCACGTTCGGCGTCAACAGACCGACCATTTCCTGTTTCTTTGACTGTAAGACGACAAATACACACACACACACACACACACACACACACACACACACACACACACACACACACACACACACACACACACACACTGTCTGTTTACTGTCCTCTCGTCCTTCTTCCACCACGTTCTACTAAAAATCATTAATATGATATTCTGTGTGTGTGTGTGTGTGTGTGTGCAGGTGGCACCCGCTACCACCTGCGCTGCTACCTGTACCAGGCCAGAGACCTGCTGGCCATGGACAAAGACAGCTTCTCAGGTAACTCTACACTACATTGCACCTGCCAGCTGTCAGCATGGATGCTGCTCACTGGCGCCATCTGGTGGCCGGACGTCTCTGTCGCTGCAAATTGAGCTCCTACGTCATCTCATGACAGAAGTTGAGGTGTTAAATGTATTTCATCTGATGTGTTTCAATGTGTTTTTTAAGGCCGTCTTGTCCTTTCTAATATCTTTGATTTTCTGTTCGTACACATACAACGTACACGTGTAGCGTGAGAATTTTAACAGCGGTTTCGTGTCAAATCGAACACGGCTGCAACATTTGAATGCATCCATCCACCAACATTTCCCACCAACTTCGTTATTTTACTTAAAAATTAAACATGTTTTCGTTCCCTGTGTTTCAAACCCTATTGAGCAAATCCCATACAATGTATTTACTCTGTTTTTGTTTACTTATTGTTTGTCATCTGAGTTAAATTTTTCAGTTTTCAGCTCTCTGCTCAGATTTCCGAAGTTCAGAGGCGACATATTGTGCTCATTTTTAGGATTGATTTTTCATTATATCCTCAGACTCCACTTAAGTGGCTGTCAGTGATTCACAGACCAAAATAAAATCCTTGTTTATTTTATATCGGCCCTTTAATCAGAAATATGCCATTTAGCTGCTTTAGCTTTAAGGCCCCGCCCTCCCTGAAAGGCAGCTTTCCTCTGATTGGCCAACTTCCAGGAAGTCTGCTGAGCAGCATCACCTCGTCCTTTATGGGTTAGTGCCATAATATGGTATAATTTTTAATATGAAAAAAAATAGTAACGAATTTTAATATAATACTCGTGTAACTTAAACAAAATGTCAACAAACATGACTGAAATCAGCTCTTCTACAGTTTAGTAGTTAGTTGGTTGGTTTTTACTGAATAAGTGAAAGTAAACGGTGTCTTTAGACGCAGCGAGACGTTATCGAGAATAAAACTAAAGAAGTTAGCTCAGTAAATCTGTGTTTCCTGTAAGTCCATGAAGAGAGAGAAAAAGAGAGCTGGAGGTGTTTATTCAACAGCATTAAAATACTGATTTAATTATAAAACAGCTGAAATTATAGTTTCAGTTTCACGTTAATTTATTGCAGAGACAGAAAGAGAAGGGTGAAAAAATAGACGAGAGAAGGAGGTCATGGAAACTGCAGCTACTGTGTGTGTGTGTGTGTGTGTGTGTGTGTGTGTGTGTGTGTGTGTGTGTGTGTGTGTGTGTGTGTGTGTGTTTGTTAATCACAAAGCCACCAGAGACTCGGATGTAACGGAGCAGAGAGGAGAGAAATGATGGATGAGAGTCGGAGAGGATCCTGGCCGCAAGACTGAAATGATAAATCACGATCAGTCGGCCTCGTTAGCTCACACACACACACGCACACACACACACACACACACACACACACACACACACACACACACACACACACACACACACACACACACACACACACACACACACATACTGACAGAAACACACACGCGGTGTAACGGATGAGTAGAGGTGATGGATGGGCTTCACTGGTGTGTTAATCTAGTGTTACATGGCGTCCGGGCGGCCATGATTAAAGACAGCTATCAAACAGAGGTCTTTCTGTCTGTCTGTCTGTCCGTCCGTCTGTCCGTCTGTCTGTCTGTCTGTCCGTCTTTCATCTTCCGTCTGTCCGTCCATCGCCGGTTACTAATCTGCTAGTTAGAGTCACAGTTTCCCTCGTACTTCCTGCTGACCTTTTTTTTCATCACACATCATTTTGTTCAATAAAAAGTCATTTCCACGACTTTTTCGCTGCAACAGTGTGAAACGTCGGACTCACTGTCTCCTGTACACGCTACAGATGTTGCACATCAGTGTGTGCGGCCGCTTAACCAGAACAGGATCGACGGTTGGAAACTGTGCGTGAAGTCGCCGTCTAGTTTTCTTTTTTTTTTTTTTTTTTGAGCGAGAAGTGACCATATTTGGTCGAGCGAGGGGCGGAGCTAACTGAGGACACTATGCCCCGCCCACCTACACGCCCTCAAACATAGCTGTGTTTGAGGTCCTAAAGTCTAATGAGTGCTGAGTTTATCTAAGGGCAACTTGACGACTTGTGGAAAACATTTACTGACTTTGTATTTCATTAGATAGTTTGATGCTTTTTGAACGGAAGTCCATTGGAGGCTTTTTGGAGCAAGCCCCTAGTGGCCGTCCGTGGTATTGCAGCATTTACAGCACGTCGGTGTCACATTTCAGATCCGCAAGCTACGTCTATTTTTTTATCCACAGCTTATATTTGGAAAATATCGTAAAAAATAAAATGACACACAAAAGGTGAACAAAACAAACGTCCGGTTGACTTTTTTTTTTGACAGAGGAGGTTCAGTGAACGTCTTTGACTCCTCAGTGATTCAAAGTCGAACTCTCCGCAGAACGAGCTCTGAACTGAAGAAACCTTTCGGATGAGAAGCGAAACATCTTCACCAAACACTTTTTTAAGTTCGTTTGATTCTTTAGATTTTTCTGTCTATCTTAAATCAGTATTTTCTTGATTAAATTATATCTGCAGGTCTTTCATTCTTTGTTTCTCTCTGTCTTTTTATTTTAACATTTATTTCTAATAATGATCTAATTCTCCTCTCATCCTTTCTCCTACTTCCTCCTTCTCATTTCTAAGTTCTCTCTTCCTCTCACGTCTTCCAGTCTTCATTGTGTTTATGTACCTCTGTGGCTCCCACAGGGGTCCCGACTACTGCTGCTTCCTCTCCACACACACACACACACACACACACACACACACACACACACACACACACACACACACACACCCTCTCTCTCTCTTACATAACCCCCCTGGGCTGTTTGTATTGCTGTTTATATGAGCTAATGGGCTGTTGGGAATGGATGGTAATTGACTGGGTCACCATGGGTGGTGTGCCTGTACATTGTGTGTGTGTGTGTGTGTGTGTGTGTGTGTGTGTGTGTGTGTGTGTGTGTGTGTGTGTGTGTGCGCGCGTCAGCTACAGGGTTAATTGAGGGCTGGTGGGAAAATGCATCTTAGCTTCTGTTTACTCTGATGCTAACGGCTCCATAGAGACTCTTTACTGGGCCTGGAATAACAAACTTCTCCGTCTGTGTGTAACTGTACATACGTGTGTGTGTGTGTGTGTGTGTGTGTGTGCGTGTGCGTGTGCGTGCGTGTGCGTTAACGTGGAGGAGAGTGGTTGTGACCTGGAATAACAAACTTCCCCGACGGCGTTCCCAGCCCTCCGTCTCGAGCTCGGCATTCCCGAGCTGCTGATGTCACCGCGCGGGACGCCGCACATGCGGGCATGAGTTTGTCCCGCTATACTCGCGAGGACCCTCGTTAAAAATGCAGCCACCGCTGCGTTGGACATGCTCCGCATGTTAACGGCACAAGTTCGGCTGTTAAAAACGTTCTCCCAGAACGCGCTTAAATGACGTCATTTATTTCGAAGCCGTCGGCTCAAAGCGACTCTTTTAAAAACCAACTTGCGTAACCTGTAAAAACAGACGAGTGACTTGTGCTTCTCCTCCCGGCAGACCCGTACGCCATCGTGTCGTTCCTCCATCAGTCCCAGAAGACGGTGACGGTGCGGAACACTCTCAACCCCACCTGGGACCAGACGCTCATCTTCTACGAGGTGGAGATGTTCGGCGACCCCGAGGCCACGACGGCCAACGCGCCCGCCGTGGTGGTGGAGCTCTACGACCAGGACACATACGTGAGGGTTCAAATCCATCACAGCGACTCGCGTGGATCCGAATATGTAATTATCTAATGACGTTTGAAATCTCCAGGGAGCAGATGAGTTCATGGGCCGCTGCGTGTGTCGGCCCTCCATGACGCCGTCGCCGCGCCTCGCCTGGTTCCCCGTTCGGTTTGGAGAGAGGAACGCCGGCGAGCTGCTGGCCGCCTTCGAGCTCATACGCAGGGAAAAGGTCAGAGGTCGCGGCTTCCTTCACCTTCTGCTCCTTTTCCTCCGACAGATGTCTCACAAACAGACTCCACTCCCGACGCAAAAACTTCTTCAATATAAAATAATGGAATCTGTTGTTTTCATTCATTTCGTGGCAGTAACTCATCTCTTCGTCTTGTTTCTGCAGCCGGCTGTTCATCATATTCCAGGTCAAGAGGTCAGTCTCTCTCTTCACGTGACGCTTTTGCTGTTGGTCAACGTTTTCAGCCTTTAAAAAAAAATCTATCTGGTCTTGTCTCACCCGCAGGGAGACATCATGACGTCCACCCACGTTCTGGACGAGGTAAAACCACACCGGAGTCCTCGGCCTCCTCCGCACACTCACGACATCCAAAACCCAAAACGTGTTCGTCGGGTGACTCAAATTAAGAAAAGAGTGAAAAGCTTTGACTTAAATGTCGTCCAACAGAGTCGTGGGAATAATTTACATTTGTAAAAGAGAAACTGTGAGTTTTTTGTAGTTGCTTTTCTGACAGTGTGAAAGATGATTATTATTGTGTGATAAATCTGCAGAAAGGAAGTATTTCTAGGTGCAAACAAACCGGACCTTTTAAAGAGAGATGAAACTCTGATTTATCTCATTTCACACCCAAAACATGATTTAATTAACATTATCTGCTGTTCAGCTCGTTAGACAACTCGAGTTAGACCTGAAGTCTGAATCCTTCTCAACAGCTGAAGTTATCTTGTGCAGGATATCATACGTGAAGACAAAGAATTGCAGCTTCTCTTCTGATCTTCGCTGCTTTCTGACTTCCTCTTTTTATTTCACTGCTCTTCATCTGTTTTTCTTCCTCACTGGATCTTCCTCAGTTGCTGTTTCCAGGATTCCTCTCTGAAAACCTGCAGCAATGGGTACAACGTAGAAACACACAAAATCAGCCGTTTTCATGCCTGCGTGTCTTTTAACAGCCGACAACATACATGTGTAACTTCATCCAACATGCATGTTACAGACTGATCCTCATTACAAGAACTTCAACACGTTTCCCTCGTGCTCATGGAACAAGAGTTTCACATGTTTTCCACACGCAACACACGTGATCACTTGTATGATATTTTTAAGTCTTTATTATGAGAGCAAATTGTTTGCAAGTAAAAATATATGAACTGAAAAAAAAGTTATTTGCATTTCAAACAAATTTGCTTTTACAGTTTGGTTAGTTGTGGTCACAGAATTCAGAATTTTGCTTTTAAAACTATGAAACTTTTTGTTTGCAGGTTGAGTTGGATGTAGTGGGCGGGGCCTAAGCTGGGGGAGGAGACTGGAGTTATTTTACTTCACAAACAATGGTTTTTAATTCGCAAACCAAAAGTTCTTGATTGACAAACATAAAGTCCAGTTTATTAAGCAAAATTCAGAATTCTGACCAAAACTTACAAAACCATAAAAGCATGTAATTTAAATCATTTTATTCTCAGTTGATATATTTTTACTTAGAAACTTCATCTTTGATTGCAGTGCGAAATATTATTTTTTTTTTGCTTGTATAATAAAGACACAAAAGTACCTTCATATATGACACATGATGATTAAAACATGGGGAAAATATGTGGAAAGGTTTTCACATTGAAATCTACATGAGCTTATGATACTTGTTGTATGAAGACCAAATTATATTTCTTTAAATATAACTTGTGATGTGATGGAGCATGTCGTCTTTCGCTTTCTACAGATTCTCTAAATTCATATTTTTGTGTTGATGAAATATTCGATGTGTTTATTTAAAACACAAGTCCTTTATTTGAAGTTGAATGTAACATTTGTGTGCTTTTAACCCTCTAAAACATTGTGTGACGTGCCGACACTAAAACTCCTTTAACGTCTTGATGTGAGTTTAAAAACAAACACCATCCGCCTGCCAGTAAACCGCCCAGCTCGCCGTCTCCTGTCTGTCTCTCTCGTCCCCTCCTCATGTCTCTGACCCGCCGCTGTCCTGCGCTCCCGTCGGCAGCCGGAGGAGTCGGACCTCCCGCACCCGCCCCCCCAGCGGGAGCCCAACGTCTTCGTGGTTCCTCAGGGGATCAAACCCGTTCTGCAGAGGACCGCCATCGAGGTAACGAACGCTCAAAACCCCCAAATAAAAACAGGAAAATCCTCTCCGACGGGGACACGCCCCCTCACTCCCGGTCTCCTCCCGGCAGGTCTTGGCGTGGGGCGTTCGCAACCTGAAGAGCTTCCAGCTGGCCAGCGTTACCTCTCCCAGCCTGCAGGTGGAGTGCGGCGGCACCGTGGTCCAGAGCTGCGTCATCCGCAGCATGAAGAAGAAGCCCAACTTCGACGTGAACACGCTCGTCCTTGATGTGGTGAGAAACACGGTTCACGGACGCGCAGTCCAATCAGTGCCGAGGCCTTCGCGGCTAATGAGAGCTTCTCCTGTGATGTGGTTGGCTTCGGTCATTCGTCTTCATCAGTGAAGAGGAGGACTCGGCCTCCTCCTGTTTTTCCAGACCTCGCTACGATGCAGCTGCTGCACGTTTTACACGTTTTACACGTTTACCCCGAACGGTCCTGCAGCTCGGAGCTGTAAAGACAAAGTGTGTGTGGGGGGGCAGGGGGCGGGGGGGAGGGGGGTACTTTTCCATTGGCGACCAGCGCGTACATTACTAATGCAACATAAAGGCGGGGTGGAGGCTTTCATCATGGGCACGGCCAAGGTACAAACGCTGACTAGACATAAACTCAACTGGATTTGAAGCCTCGTTAACCGGACGTTGCGAATGTCTTCCGTCTTCGGTCAGCGAAGTCTCATCGACCCGGAAAGACGAGTTTTCTTCGTCCCAGGCTGTTCAGTTTTTTTGTGTCTCTCCAATAACTCCTTAGGAAGATATCTTTAAGTCAATACTACGTTTTAACGTCATTATCGGTCGGGAAATAATTTGATTATAGAACAAGTTACCACCAAAATAAAATATTGAATCATAATGTATTATATATATTTTTGGGCGATTCGCTCTCAAAACATAAAACGTATTTGTTAGTGCGATCTCCGTTTCCATGGCAACACATGGGGTATGACTAACGACTGAAAAACAATAGGAGATGCAACGTACGCAATGTTTACTACTCCAGGAAGTAGCCCGACCCTTAGCAACGACCCTAGCGACAGAGAGGATTTCTAGTCTGTTTCATTGCTTTCTAGAGACGGTTCCTCAAACTGAATAAATACAGCACAGAAGAAAAAAAAACGGCTGAATGAATGAATGAGAGCCAAAACAAGGAGCTGAAAGGAGCCTAAATGCTCTGAATAAGAGCTGCAGATAAATACAAGTGATCACATGATCCGCTGATGACATAGAAATGTTGATTTTTAAGAGCTTAAATAAGAGTCTTTATGGTAGTAAAAAAACAAAAAAAAGCCACTCCAGCGTCATTCTGCTCAAAGTGTTTTTGATTCAGTCGTTTAGTTTAATCAACCCGACCACAACATTGAAAGCGCGGCGCGTCAGCAGTCATTATTATACATCCTCTGAGAATAGATTTCCACTGAGTTTACATTGGTGCCATTACATTCCAGCTAAGTGTTTTCTTATGAAAAACCTAAAGTGAAATATGGAAATGTTGTGCACATTTTTCCTCCCTGGCGGCTCCAGCGCACCTCCGCAGCTTCATGTTAACAATATTAAGGTCTGAAGTTGATCACCTCGCCGTTTTATTATGACAGCTTTAACTGGAGTGTGGAAATATTCGCATAGTTTTCCCTTCGATGCAGATCCCTGCTTTTTGGCTGGTGCAGTTTTAATGTTAACAAGATTAAGGTGCAGCTCTGACCACCGCGGCGGAGCAGGGATGACTGGACTCTGGAAACCTGTGCGCGGTCGTCGTTCCCCCCCCTCCCCTCCTCCCCTCTCCTGAACCGCCGCCAGACGTTTCATGCTAACAGCATTAAGGACTTAAGTCGAACTGCGTAAGTGTTTTCGTTTTGCCACCGGGGCGTAACGAAATGTCATGTGCATAGTTTCCCTGAGTGCAGCTCTTTGAAGAGGTCGAGGCACCTCGTAGCAGCTCGCTGGATTTACCGTGCGAGTTCAAGCATCATCAGCGTCACTCAAGTCGTTCTTAAAGCCGGAGAGCTCAGAAGGGATTACAGCTCCGAGTCTGTTTGGTTAAATGAGAGCGTCTCTAAACGTTGCTGCTGGTCCGGTGAGAGTCTGAAGTCTTCCTCTTTGTTCACTGAGACGCTGAGAGGTGATGAAATATAAGATGTGCAGCCCGGCGACAGAATCAGAAAAGACAAATGACTGACAGCTTTCAGTTCTCATTTTGACATAAAAAATACAGGAGAAAAAAAAAAAAGGGTAAATGATTCAAGTTAGTCCTGATAAACTTTACAAACACAAAAAAGACAAAACAACCACATTAGAAATTGAATATGTAGAAAAAGTACTGAGTGTCCTACGATGATAAAATCTATATATGAAAACAATAAATTTAAATGAGTGACTCATAAATACAGAATCCCAAAGTCGGAGCTGTTTGATTGGAAGCCTACAAACAGAAGACGAAACCTCGTCGTCGCTGAAGTTAAAAGTATGCGAGCGTGTATTTTACATCCTGAACTTGGACGTTTACTCGACGGGACGTTTTGCGGCCTGAAGATTGAACCTCCGCCTCGCTGGATTCGCTCATTCCTTCCTTGTAGATGGGCGCGGTCTGCGAAGGTGTAACGAGGATCTGATTGGACGCTCGCCAAGGCGTGACCAATCAGTTCCAGACAATCAGCGGCCAGAGCCGATCGGCATCAGGCGGGCAGGTAGCGTGACCAATTAGAGTCGTCTTCATCTCCCTCTTCTTCCTCTCCTCTCAGAGACTTCCCCGGGAGGAGCTCTACATGCCGCCCATCGTCATCAAAGTCATCGACAACCGTCAGTTCGGGAGGAAGCCGGTGGTCGGGCAGTGCACCATCCGGACGCTGGAGGAGTACCGGAGCGCTGAGGGGGAGGAGGAGGAGAAGGAGGAGGAGGAGGAGGAAGAGGAGGGACGGAGACGTAAGACTCGAGAGTGATGGACGGATGTAAACCAAACATCCCCGCTGACGGTTGATGTGGTGTTGGTTGTGTGTTTGCGTGTTGCAGGTGAGGCGCCCCGCTTCATTTCCGAGGAGGTTTTTATCGACATCGACGACGAGGAGCCGCTCGTCCCCGAGCAGGTAAAAAAACACAAGAACGTCCTGTCGGTTAAAAACCTGCAAGACTGAATTATACTGAAAATGTGCAGTCACTACAAACACAAGACCAACGGCGCCCCGTCAACATATTCCATCAAAAGAACAAAACAAAACAAAAAAACAGCTTTTTATGAACAAACCCTCTCAAACACGGAGGAAGTCGAGCATTTCCCCACATTTATTTGTCATATTGTGTTCCTGTTGATGAAGGAACAATTTTACAGACAACAGTTTGGCTCACTGAAGCATCAGTTGGATATAATCATTATATATAATCATAAGCACTCGATTATAGTTGACATTTTTTTTAAATCAATAAAAAGTCCCCAAGTTTTTCTAAATGCGGCTCTTAGACAAAACAATTCAAAATGCTCTTACAGACAGGAAACAATGCATTTCGAAACAAAGCACCATCTTGATTTTGATCAAATCATAATAATCATATTAGTAATCAGTGGATGCTCTCTCAGGGTTTCACAGTTCGACAAATCAAACGTTGATAGTTGCTGCTGCTCGTGTTCATTTCAGACCTCCGGCTGAACTTCTGCTCTCCAGTTGTTCTTCATTACAGCGAGCGGTTTGATGCCTAATGATCCAGTCATTTTCCTAATGCACGTATGTGTGTGTGTGTGTGTGTGTGTGTGTGGTGACATTTCCCTTGATTAACTGTGTATGAGTGTGTAAATGTGAGCTGTTTAGGGGGGTTATGACCAATAAGTGTAAAGGGCAAAGTCTTAAAAGACCCTTTTTTCCACAGGAACATTTTTTTTTCTCGTGAGACTGGTCGCTTCAGTGTTGAAGGAACACGCAAATTAAGGCATGAAAACTAGAGCGCTGTAAGTTTAGGTACCAAAACAAATACGTGGTTAGGTTTAGAAAACAAACAAACACTTGATTAGCTTTCGGAAAAGATTTCTTTAAAGAAAATTCACGTCGCTTTTGTCTTTGACTCAAACCCTGAGTTAAAGTTTTGGGTTTGACCCGTCCAATCACCAACCTGCGTCCCTCCTTGTGATTTGGTGTCGTCATGTGAACAACACCGCCCTCTAGTGGCTGCCATAGTTATGACAGGAACGTAGTTATCGATTCGTAAAGTGAACGTTGGGAGGAGGTTGGGGTTGATGGATGGGCCGACGAAACATCGGGCTTCGACACTTTAGACTGCTGCTTGTTTCTTTTCACCGTGACCGTTGTTCGTGACTGTAACCATGACAACAAAAGGTCCACGGTCCTTCAACTTTATTTACTTCAACCCAAACCAGGATCTTTCCCTAAACTTGGCAAGCTTTTCTCCACCTAAACAAACCTTTAGCGTCACATTACATCATCAGAGAAGGGTTGTTTTTCGCTCTTCGTCAGAGACACAACTTACACCGTCTTTGATGTAGATTTGTTCATCAGATCAGATCTTTGTCCGCTTGGTTATTTACCAGTGAGCGTGTCAAGTTTGTGTCCAGACGTCACAAACTGATCTGCATTGGGTTGCTGTGGTAAGCAATTCAGATTATTAAGATTATTAAGGTTATTCTTAATAAATGATCTTGTTGTGGTTGGTAACAGACAATATATATCTGTGTTTGTCTGTGAACTGCTGGAGTTCACACTCTGCTAGCGTTAGCATAGATTAATTCTGTCTTAATGAAAATGACGTCATCATCGTGTGTCGCGCCACGAGTGACTGCAAGAAATGTAATCGGAGCCAGCAGAGCGTCCGGATCTGTAGAAATCTGACTGGAATCACATTTGAAACCACCTCAAAATGTGCTTTAAATCACATTTATTTCTTTTTTCACCAGACTTAAAAAAAATGACAAAAACCAGATTTGACCTGGCAGCCTGAACAAGGCCTGACCGACACCGACCATCTTCTGGCTTCATGTTTACGGCTCAGAAAAAGAGTGGAATTGATTTCCAACCTGAAACGCGGGAGTGTTCCTTTAAACGAGGAGCTGAAGCCTTGTCTCTGCTTGTTTGTGTCCCTCGGAGCTCTAATGATGTAAAACCGGCGGCTGCCTGGTACAGACGGTCCGGCAGGTCCTGGAAAATGCTCTGCCGTAATGTTTAAGTGCACGGGATTTGAAGTTAATGGGCTACAACGTGGAAAACCACCGCGTTGGCCCCTTTTTCGAGGATCCTGAAGTAACGTTCGGAGACAGCGGATCCGCGGAGGACTTCTGAGCTTTCAGGAAAGAATTCCAAACTCGTGATTCCTGTCGGCCTCCCGCGTGTCAGGAAAACCATTCGAGACTTCTGTTCTGGATTCCTGCAGCTCCTCTTTGACGTCCTTCACTCCTTCTTTTCTTTTCCTCGCTGTCCTTTCATTGTTTTTTTCTTCTCCTTTTCCAACCATCAGTCTTCCTCTTCTCCTCTTTTCTAACCCTGTTTGATCCCCCGAGTTTCTTTCTCCTCATTAATGCTCCTTTTCTTTTCCTCCTTGTCTTCGTCCTCTTCTTCACCTTTTCCTCCTCTTCTCTCCACGTTTTTCTCTCCTCGTCTCCTTCCTTTCTCCCCTCTCCTCTAAACCTTTGTCCTCCGCCTCCATCTTTCCCCACCACCTTCTCCTCCTTGTCTCCTCTTCTCTGTCCACTTGTTGCCTTCGACACCACATCTTCCTCTCCCTTCATCTCTCCTTGACCCCTTGCTCTCCTCTCCTCCTCTCATCCTTTCCTTATCCTCCTTCCTTCTTCTCCCTCACATTCCTCTTCTTGCTCAGATCTCTTTATTCCCTCCTCACATTCTTTGCTTCCTTCACATCTTCTTCCTCTCTTCCTGTCACCTTACACACCTCTTGCATTCACCTCTGTTGAGCTTCCTTCCTTCCTTCTTTCCTTCCTTCTCACTTTTATCTAATATTCTTTGCTCCATCCCTCCATTTCATTTCTTTTCTACTTTCCTTCAGGTGTTTTCTGTTTTAGTTTTTTCTTCATTCCCTTCTTTATTCCCTCGACTTTCTTCTCCTCTCACTCTCCATTTCTCCTCTTCTCTCTCTCTCCCCCTTTCATTTCTTTTCCTCATTTCCTCCTCTATACATCACGCTGACAGCTGTTTTAATGTGGCAGCTCATTAAAGTGCATCCCCGTCTTCCTCCTCTTCCTCCTCTTCCTCCTCCTCCTCCTCCTCTCCTCATTGTTGTGGTTCATCGACCTCTCGTCCCCTGTGATCCGTCCATCGTCTCCAAAGTCCTCGCTGGTGTTGAAAACAGTGCACACAGGCCCCTCTGACATTAACCCCCCTCCCCCCACCTCCATCCAACCATCCAATTAACATCAAAACAACAAATGTGGACACAACAACAATGACGCAAACTGAGCGGATAAATCTGCGGCGGCAGCTGAGAGTTCTGAACGCCCGTCGACCCGAAGCGCTCGCAGCCTCAAACCAGAGGATGATTTAAGGTTTTAATTTGAAGGAAAAGTGCAACGTTTGGTCGACAACCTCAACAACAAGCGACGTTCGCCTCATTGTAGATTGAACACGTCTGTCGTCGGCGTGCCACGTCGATCTACGGACCAACCGAACCACTTCAAAGTAGAATAAATGTACAGATGGATCGCTATGACGACCAGGGAACCATTCGATGCTGCAGCAGATGCAGCAAAAAAAGGTGTTTATTCCACCGTCGCCGGTGGAGCGTGTCCTCCTTCGTGCACTCAGCTCCTCCGTGACTTCATCTAAACACCTAATCTGGAATCTGTCGCGCCCGATCGGTGTTCAGCGAGCGTTGCCGTCTGGAGCAGCGACCTTCCGGGGAAACAAAACGCTGCCGCGCTCAGTTTTTCCCTCAAAACATTTCTGGAGTTGATGAGTTGTTGCTGTTTGGGAGGAAAATGCAACCGAGATGTGTTTCTGTGTTCGAGTCACTAATACGCCCGGTCATGTTGCTGACGATGCTGAAAGAGTACCGAGTGCATTTCTAACATAACACGCCGTCTTTTTGACTGATGATCTGTTTCAATTCGTCTTTTACGTCTTCATTTAGAGCTGAAGCTGATATTGCAGCTATCTTTAACCAGCTAACCTGAAAGTGTTTTATGTTTTGATGTGTGTCTATGTGCACGTGTCTTCTAGCTTGCAGATGGAGCCGATTCCGCTATCATTAACCTCTCAACCTCTAGCTCCAGCCTTCATGTAGGTAACAAACTCATCTTTTAACTCATTTCATCCATTCAAAAGGTTTTTCAAACGCGAGGGCGGATCAGAAAGTTCAGAGAGCGTTCCCGTTGAACGCAGCTCAGTGACGGAGCAAGAGGAGGTAATAGCCGTCGGGAGATGTTATGTCGGTTCATCAACATCAGCACCTGAGTACGACACATTAACGTGACTGCTGGTACGAAACTGGAGCAGAGAAACATCCGATTTTGGGTCAAAGTTTTGGGCAACAGAAAGTCTTCCAGCCGAGTGTTCCTGAGCCCATGCGGTTCATTTCCACCACAGAATCATGGCTGTTGTTTTTTTTTAAAGCAGTTAAGTTTCAGGTGAGCGTTGAAATCACGAATGTTCACGTACCAGCGGTCAGAAAAACGTTGTCACGGAAACAGCCTCACAACTTTTTGATCCGCCCTCATGTGCTTTTGTGCATTTGCCTGTTATATTCCTTGTTTTGTTTCCATCCATCCAGTTTACATATACTGAACTGTACTACTTTGTTTTCATCACACCTTCCTGCCTCCATTTTTAACATCCTCACCTGCTAATGATGTTTGCAAAGAATTAAAGTGGATCTGTTCACATTGGCAACAAGTGGCGCTGAGTTTCTAAAAGCCTAAATACATGGTTATACTCCCCGACTCCAAGTCACGTAAAATTAATGGTTCACTTTAATGGAAAGAAATACATACGTACAGATATGAATGGAAACCAGTGGCTGCCTGGAATTGCAGTTAAAACACATACAGATGGATGATCTGTGTGAGGTGCTTTACTTCCAAGGCAGTAGCCGAGATCTAATTGTAGCCTAACGCCCTTTAATTGATGAAGTTTATTTTAGCTGAGCCGCTGATGGATAACTGTGGCTGCAGGCGGAGGACGGTCGATCTGGAAGGAACGAGATAAAACGAAGCGCTCGGCTCTGCTGGGACCAAACGAAAAGCTTTTTTTTTTTTTTATTTTTTTTTTTTACGTTTTTCTTTCTTGGGTCTCGTCTCAGGAAAATTCTCGAGAAATCAGGTTTTTTTGGGATTTTTATAGAGCGACACACTGAGCTGTGCGGTCACAGAAGAAATCCGACTCTGGGTTTGAGCGGGAGACCACGACTCCTTCGTTACATTCTTCCATTTTATTTTTCTAAGCCAGGTCAATTTGAAGACTTAGGCTGACCCGGTCCAGACTGCAAACACACACACACACACACACACACACACACACACACACACACATCCAGTAGTGCGCCACTCGCTCGTCGCTCGACAGTAATTGGGGGTGATTTCTTTCTCTCCAAACAAAGATATTTGTTTTATTAAGGGTCAGATATTGAAACCAGTCAAATTAAAGGCTCGGCTTCCCGTCTGCCCGGGGCCAAAGTCAACAGAGCTGCTATAGATCCGCTGCACCGCAACTCTCTGTTAGCAGACAGTTACTAAAGGCAAGGATGGATGAATTAAAGAGGGTTAAGGAGGGAGAAAGTGACTGAAGGGGAAGCGGGGAGAATCCGAAAAGGTTTGAGTGAAAGGAGAGAGAGAGAGAAAAAAAAAGAGACGAGGCTAATATCTCGTGGCACCAGAAGAAGAAAGCTCTCTCTCTCATGTGCTGTAAATCCTGTCTCCTTAATCTCTGGGTCTCTTGGGCGTGTGTCTTGATGATTACCAGATTACCGCAGCGGAGCGGGCCGCTCTCCGTGGAGCGGCTTCCAAGGCGGATCAGTCAGATTTAGTTTCAGAGTTGGAAAAGTTTAAGAAGATCGGCTGTCAGTGGCATCGCGGCTCCTCGAACCCCTCGGAGGCTCCGACCCCCCGTTTGAGATATCTGAGATCTAACGTCACTCAGATGGAAAATGAACATTGGGTGTCGCCTCTCATCTGCTGCGTCCGTGCATCGATGACAGAATTTATCACGGATCAAACCGACCTCTGTGTTTTCTCGTTTTCATAAGGTAGTTTGAGAAGTCGCTTGCATTTAATGCGGTTTTCCTGGCTGTTTTTTTTGGTTTTTTGTACCAGTGACGTGTTTTATATTAACTTTGCTCCTCCACCATTAATTCTCCTCGAAAGTATTCCATTTCATCGCCAGAAAAACAGTCAGTTTAGGTTAAAATCCCGCTCTGAAAACGTTGTAGTTTGCCTCAGCTTCCATAAATCGTCCTCGGCGACTGCTTCAGGACCAGAGAAAACTAACTGACGTGGCCTCATGCCAGGCGACTCTGTGGCATTTTTTTTTGGTGGGTTTATGAAACACACATTTATGGCTCGGTAATGACACTGTGACCAGAAACAAGATGTCGAAATAGCTTCCTAAATCATTCAGTGTTTTTCTTGTTCTTGCTCCTTTCAGCCGCAGACTGATGTAAGCTGCCGTTCACCTCCAGGATCCGAGCGCCGTCCCTGAATGTCCGGCTGACGGCGGCGCGTCACACTTTAGCCTGTCAGACAGATTTTAGAAGCTTTGTTCATTTAGAAAGGTCCGATCGCACCGATCCGTCCAAAGTTAGAAACCAGTAGAAAGATAGTGGACTTCATTAACCCGGCAAAAACAAACCAACGTGATCCCACACCAGGCGTTTCAGCTCGTACCTCCGTCCACATTAAAACCGTCTCCTGGACGACATTACCAGAGTTACAGCAAGTGAACGTTCAGGCTTCATCCCAGAAACACCAGAAGCTCAACTTCCTGTAAGAAGAAGTCGATAGAGCGTTGTTGTTTTCTTCGTCCTCTTCCTTGTTTAGTTCACAGATAGCGATGAGATGCCCTCTGCCTTTACAAAGCTTTGTTTTCACCAAATTACAAAAGTTTATGAAAAATATTAGGATGCAGGCGAGCAGCAACCCAATGCGTTGCCGCTCGGACATTTGGGTCGGGGGGGGGGGGGGGGGTTTGTTTTGAGCCGGAAGTGACCAACATTTGGACGCGGTGGGGAGGAAACCGAGATGCAATACCTCAGTAGTACTGCACTTCAGCACACTTCCATATGGGCTCTAAACGCTGTCAGGGTCTGGACGTAGTTTGCGTCAGGACTGCGTGATGTCAATCAGTGACAGCAGAGAGGACATTTATTTATGTGAACATGCCACAGATTCCTACTTGAGGTTTGGTGCTCCGCTTTCGAAACCGCAGTGGAGCGAATGACAAAAAAACAACAACACACAAACAGACATCGACCCCGGAGTTTTCCACATTCTTCACAGCGACCGCTTTATTTTTTTGGAGATACAGAAAAAGGAGAAATCAGAGATATATTTTGTTTTAAGGAAAATTCTCCACACTGTTCTTGAAACGTTCTTGATTTCGCTTCTTGGTTTCCAGACCGAATGGACGAGCAACTCGACCAGCTCTCGTCCTCTTTACCCGCTACGTCCACCAAATAGTTGCGAACTTAGTCGCTGACATGTTGGATGTTGGATTTGGAGATGGCGGGTCGACAGTCTGCAGGTTGCAGCTGATAACCTTCCTCCGAGTGCACTGAAGCTGCTTTTGGAGGTACCGGGTTGTTGTTTTTTGTACCTGTCCGTCACGTCGGGTCTCTCTTTTGACCGTTAAAACCTTTTTGGATGAGATCGACTTCCTGCTGACAAATCTGTGTGTTTTTGACAGCTCCTTTAGCTTCGGTCTGTCTGTGCGAACTCTGACAGCCACTCGAGGGCCGCTGCTCGGCCCTCCGACCCCTCTGCGGACGGGGGTTTCCCCACAAAAAACAGCTTTTATGAGGCAGCTCGGAGCTCTTATGTAAATCCAGTCGCTCTGCTCGCGGAGTTCTTGGCAGTGCCAGTCTGGTTTGGTTAGTTCTGGCTTTCCCTGCAGGGCGTAATGATAGGCTGCAAACCGCACTGACACCCTGAACACACCACTGCAGGCTCTGTGTGTGTGTGTGTGTGTGTGTGTGTGTGTGTGTGTGTGTGTGTGTGTGTGTGTGTGTGTGTGTGTGTGTGTGTGTGTGTGTGTTGATCGCCGGTGTGTAACACACGTCGCAGTCTGGAAAACTCCACCGGCGGCCTTAATCTGTCTGAATCAGGAGTCGTGGACTCGAGCGAACACACCCTGACACACACTGGTGGGCACACACACACACACACACACACACACACACACACACTTTCTGGCGCCCCTGTCATCAATGCTTGGCACCGGCTGGACACAGAGGGCACGTTAACACACAGCAGACACTTCACGCCTCAGACACACAGCGCCATGCGTGTGTGTGTGTGTGTGTGTGTGTGTGTGTGTGTGTGTGTGTGTGTGTGTGTGTGTGTGTGTGTATGTGTGTGTGTGTGTGTGTGTGTGTGTGTGTATGTGTGTCTCTGTGTGTGTCATGTCCTAGTTAAACGCCACGTGCTGCCCTTTTCCACGCCATGCTGCCACTTTGGAAAAATTAGGAATTCCATAGTTTTTCTCCCCTCGTTGTGTGTGTGTGTTTATAAGTGTGTGAGTCTGTGGGAAGTAGGAGAAAGGGGATTCCACACATAAGAGCACTTTGTTCGACATTTATGCCGACACACACACACACGCACACGCACACACACACACACACAACACACAAACACACGCGCAGAAAAACGCACACAAAGGAAAAAGTGGTGCATGCGTCATGAGTGTGTTTAAAGCTCGAGTGTTCCTCGGAGGGTTGAAGGTTGCAGGGCGGGGACGGGTCGGACCGAAGAGTGTGTGTGTGTGTGTGTGTGTGTGTGTGGGGGGGGGGGGGGGGGGGGACAGGCTGGTAGTTTGATCTGTCCCTTCGGTATTCTCAGTTTTTGTGGCCGATCGTTGTTTCCTTGTTGCGTCAGGGCCAACACACACACACACACACACACACACACACACACACACACACACACACACACACACACACACACACACACACACACACACACACACACACACGCTGTGAGTTTTTGCCCCTGTGAGAAAATAATCCAAAAAACGAGTTTTTTAAACGGCCCTTCGGTCGCCGTTGCCAATGTGAGCAGACTTTCGGTAAACTTGACGGATGAGGCAGCTTCACACTCGAGAACACAGACGTCTTGATAAAAACACGTATGACGGGGTTTTGTTCACAGATGTCACGTGTTCCTCCCAAAAATCACATCATATAAATCAAAACGACTCCACTCCAAACCTCCAGGAGCCATCAGTCATGTGGACGTTTCTTTTTTTTTTTTTTGTCGAGCATTTCAAAAAAACAAAGAAACATATTTTACCCTCCCAAACAGAACGACATTGTGAGTTCTCGGCATGACTCATAGCTGCAACAGTAAGACTTTAACGGCCTTTACTTTCATGCCAGCAGTCATTTTGTAATAGAGGGATTTCTTTTTTTTTTTTTAATGGTCGATGTTTCATGCTGGAAACGAAACCCTGAATGTGTTACGAGACTAAGTATAAAGAAATGTGTTGAAAAGCCACTTAAAATGTCTTTAATCCTGTCGTCTGAATGTGTGGTTGCGTTCTGTCAGCACGTGACTGAAACCTAATTTCTGTCTTTTGCTGTTAACGCCGACACTAGATGTTACCGTGGGTAAGTTTGTGAGCGTGAAATGTGTGAAGTTTCATGTCGACCTCGTTTTTTTTTCATGTTTTCTCGTGTAATTGTCGCTTTGTCCGATTTGAGAGAGGATTAAAGTTAGCAAACGCTGCATCCTGATTAGTGAAGAGCTCAAACCCCAAAGTTTGGGACTTTAAATGAGTTTAAATGACTCCTTCCTCCCCGAATCACATAAATAACAGCAGCCGGTCACCAGCGAGGTCCGACATCAGAGCTCGTCCTCAGAGGGCTTTTAATCTCTTTTGACAGGTTCTGCTGTCCGTCAGGGATGTGGACCACAGACGGTGTCAACGAAACACATCTTACAGATAAAATCGAGTCATTTGAAACATGCAGATCGTTCCAGACTCGCGTGTGTTCTGGGTTCGAGTCTTTCCCGGTCCGACTGGGATGAAACCAGCAGAACCGACAGCAGATGCAGATGTTTCTGCAGCTGCAGAACGTTTACGTCGCAGCGGAGAATCCATGGAAAAGAAGCTCGGAGCAAAGCAGCAGAGGGATTCTTATTCTTCATGCGTATAAACATACATGTTTCTTGTGATGTCCGTGTTGATTTTGTCCACTTTGAGCCTGTTCCCGTCCCGACGTTGCCCGTTTCCATTGCCTCAGAACGCCCATAGAGCATGACCTTAATGCCACGGAGCCACCAGAGACAATTTTTACTTGTGTTGACGTGAGTTGGCGAACTGCACGTTGCTATGCGATCATTGGAAAAAAAAATTAATGAAAAGCGGGGTTATTCTCTGGGCCCGGCGCTGCACTGCTCCACAGAGGCAAACGGCGCCTCACCGCAGGACTTTGAGGGAGTTTGAAAGGTCAAAGGTCATCACGGGAGCGCAGCTGCAAACAGACGTTTCGGTGATGAAATTTGAGGTCGTTCTTTTGTCAGTTTCGTTTTTCACTTCTTAAAGCTCCACGAATCAGTTTAAAAAGAGAAATACTCAGTTTGGAAACAATTCATTTTAGACAAAAACAATGTTGACTGACATTTAAATTGTGCGCAGAACTATGAACAAGAAACAAACCTCCACGTTTGTCACCTCTGACCTCTGACCTCTGACCAACAGGGAGAAGAGTTCATGGACTGGTGGAGTAAACTCTACGCGTCGACCGGAGACAAAAACAAGTGTGGGACGTATCTGGAGCGAGGCTTGGACACTGTGCAGGTAGGAGCTTCACTGGAGGACGCAGCTGCAACACGTCGGGTACTTATATCAACTCTGTCCGGTACAACGTGAGTGTTGAAAATGTTTGTAGTAATCACACGATGAGGTGAGTCGTCAGTAAGATAGTTTGTGTTTTCTCCAGATTATCAGGTCAAATATTTGTAATCCCGAGACAGAAAAACTCTTTGGAAAAAAACATCACAACGCAGATTTTGGGAGAGAAATTGCAGCTAAAAGCAGTTAAATCTGGAAAAACCTTGCGGGGAAGAATTTCTATTGCTTTGACGGCGTGATTGGCTTATTGACATCGTGGCTGAAATCTGATTGGTTTGCTGTAAACAAACACTGATTAGAAGAAGCGGGGAGAAAGTGAGAGGACATCTCTTCTTAATCCAGACGGCTACATGCTAAAAGCTAACGATGCTGAGAGGGAGGTTTCTTTCACATTTTCCTCTCATTACTTCAGTGATTTGTGTCGTTTATAGGCAGACAAACAACTCCTCATGTTGAGTCACTGTGGTTTACATCCGTCATAGTTTTATGTAGTTGTTTATTTTTTCATTTTTTATTACGAGTCTCACAAAAAAATGTCACTTGGAAACCCGTTTGTGATGGTAATAAAAATCACATTTATGTCATCAACTATGACAAAGAATAAAAAGAGAGTGAGAATGAGTGTTAATCACATATCTATCCAGCACGAAATAATGTTTGTGTGTATGAGAAAGGAGACGGTAAAAACGTAAAGAGTGCAGGAAGAGGACAGATGGATAGAAAGTCAGAGGAAAACATGAAGACGACGAAGACAGTGCAGCTCTTTGTTCCTGTTTTTTCTGAAAACGTTTTGCTCTTCGTCCCAAACGTCCCATTTTAAATCACATTATTTTGCCGTCCTGCCAGTTCTCCTCCGTCCGTCCGTCCGTCCGTCCGTCCGTCCCCTCCTCCCCCTCTCTTCCCACGCCCCGTCCTCGCGGCCCGGTGCCGTGACACTCTGTCCATCCTCCTCTTCCTCCTCCTCCTCCTCCTCCTCCTCTGATGATGATGATGACTCATTACGTGGTGAATCCGCTTCGCGAGCGCCGCATTGGCGAAACGAGCGATCACGTCAGCGTCTGTCTCTTTAGTCTTATTTGGTTCCGCCGCCGTCCCGGGAGCTTCTCCTCCCGCCGTCGCCCACGCTCTCCCCGACCTTCATCCCTGTTCTCTCGGTCCGGACGGCGACCTCTTCCTCCCGCCGGGACTCCCAGCGAACGTCAGTCTTCTTGTCTGATGCCCAAAACAAATTACTAACCATGTCCGAACGTGACCCTTTGTCTTTATTACTCCTCTTAGTTAGACCTCCGACCTCTCCCTTGAAAGCCGTTTCACATCAGCGCCGCCGTCATTTCTGTTTCTGAATCCAGACATACCATCCACGAGCCTGAAACCTCTGATTACCACGTTGGAGAGAAAAACCTCCGACGATACGCTCGCTGAGATGATCAGAACATTTCACCAGTTTTAGAAGCTCTTGTAAAGTAAATCTGTTGGAAAAGTGTTTAAAAAAAAATCACCTCCAAAGTCCCACAAATGTTCCACCGAAGCCGTTTCAGTACATTTCTTTGTGTTTTTGCTTTAGATGAAGGCATTAAAATGTGGCCGCAGCTAAATGGCACGATGGAGAACAATAACATTGCCCAACAGCCACTGACCCTTGAAGGACTCTTTCCACTTTTCTTGTGGGAGTATTTTCTTCTTCCCATTAAATGGAAACACATCGAAGTCGCCTTTGAGTTGTTTTTTATGCAACATTTCAAAACTTTGCTCAAAATTCACTTGACAGTTGGATGGAAAGGAGCGAGATGACCAATGAGCCACTGCTTCCACGGTCGCTCTGCCTTCGCTTTCACCTTCTCCTGACTCCTCCGCCTCCCTCCGCCCGGTGCCAGCGCCTCCTTTTTTAATTTATTTTATTTACTCCGTCCCTCCCTCCTCTGTCCCGTTCCCTCCGTCACTTTGACGAGCACTTCGCTTAGATCTGCTACTGAAATGAGCCGCTGTTTCCAACCTTTTCCAACCTCCTTCGCCTTCGCTGCCGCCTCTTTCCTCTTTGCCCTCCTCTCCTGCTCTGATCTCCGCCGGCCTTTCGACAGTCCTCGGGATCGGCTACTGTCAGCGGAGACACAGTTTCCAGCCTCCTTTATTGACACCTTTCTGCTTGTGTTTCCGTCTCTTTTCATTTGCATCACCTGTTTAGCGCTCTCTCATCTGGCAGCGCCGCGGACGTCCGCTAGAAAGCGAGCTGTGGAAATGACAGAATGTGTCAGAACCAGCTCGACAAATGAGAAGTACCTTGACCAGTCAGGTACATTTCCAATATGGCTGCCAGAGGGTGCTTCACATCGCCGGAGACTCAATTTTATTTTTCCCTTTCCTGTTTTCCTGCCTCAACTATCTTTGTCCTTTCTCAATCTGTCCACCTCCATTAAAATCCGACGCTCTCCATCCATGGCTCACCTGTCTTCCTCCAAGCTCTCCCGCCCTCTTCATCTCTCTTCTTCTGTCCATCCTCTCCCTCCTTTCGTCCTCAACAGTAGATCTGGTTCGTCTCGGTTCGCCCGCTGTCGGCGTCCTTTTTATGACGTCCCCTCAGTTCTTGTCCTCTCCTGGTACCGGCTGTCTCTCCAGACACGTCTTTCATTTGCATCGTCCCAGAGAACTATTTCTGGGCCAGAACCGCTTACTTCCTCTGCTAGCTGCTTCTCCAAGAAATATTATGACAAATAACTGAAGATAAAACAAAGCAAATTGTCCATATCTACACTTAAATATTTGGTTCGCGGTAAAGAAACAAAATGCAACCTGTTACCAGGTGAGCGTTAAAGCTGGTTGCAGGTAGGTTTTGTTATGAGCTAACTTTTCCCTTGTTTGCAGTCCAAGAAAGATTTGAAGTCTGTTTTCTGATTTAATCAACAATTTGCTCGTCTACTTCCTGCATGCATCATCCACATTTGCGTTTGTCTCCGCTCTCCCTCGGTACTGGGTTTGGTGCTCCAGGATTGAAATGAACCGCTGTTTCCCAGACCTTTCTCTTGCTTACATCATCCCCCCCCACCCCCCACCCCTCTATTCCTCGCCCTGCTTGTCCAACTCTTTCACCCTTCTCCGCCCAAAACAGAGACCGTCTACCCTTCATTACTTTCATCTTCCTCCCCCTACTCTTTCTCTTCATCCCCCCCCCCCCATTCAATAACAAAGAAGTTACAGTGGACGGAAAGCATCTCGTTGCTTTCGTAATCTCTCTCCTCCCTCTTTAACTCACTTTATTAAAGTACTTGAAGAGCGAGTATCTCTGGTATGACCATCACTTACAAAACCCACACGTTTTCCTCACATAAGAAACAACAGCCTCTTTTGTTCTAACAGCGCTAAAAAAACATTTGTCGATCGTTGCTGCACCTATTGGTTCATTTTGAGAGGAGAAAATGAATTCGAAATTTGTGACAATTTGCAGGCAAGTTCTGGAGAGCATCTTTAGTCGAGTGTTGGTGGACAGTCGGAGGTAATTATATCCTCTGGAAGTGAAAGCCACACGGATGGTTTTCAGGTCTGTGTGCTGAGATCAGACCGATTTATGACTCACAAATTTAATGGGATTTTTGATGCATTATTTAAAAAAGTATTCGAATTGGCTCCATGAGTTGCGCTGACGTTGTCGCTGTCGAGCTTGTTGGTAAAACCTCTGTTCCAGGAGTAAAACCTTTAGTTTGTATTTATACGTAAACTTCCACAGGGCAAACGGGAGCGGATCAAAATGTCCACATAACAGCACCGACCATTCCTTTCGTTTTTGGGGCTCTTTTGCATGATATGTGCTTTGGAAATAACTGGATTTTCAAGCAACTAAAAAAATGTAAATTAATTTAAATTGGATCAAGAGAGCTGTTCAAGAACGCAAAGACTGAAAGAGTTTGACTCGTTCTGTCAAAGTTGCCTTCTAGCAACTCTGAAACTTCTTATTCTTTCATATAATGTTATGTGTTTTATTTACTACGTATAGAAATGGAAAACAAATTGTTGTTTTACATTTTTCTTATTGTCATTTAATCCTACGTAAAAAAAGAAGTATTTATCTTTTTATCTGAAAATATAATTCTTTGAAACAGTTTAATACAAAAAAAGAAAAAAATGTCCTCAAGCTGCTATTATTTCAATAAATATGACTCGAACAGAAGTAAATAGTCACTCATCTGGAACGACTTTCAGTGGCAGATCAGTGATATCTGGTGCTCTGATGAGTATTTACAGCAGCGCGGCGGTTTGTGTTGGACGCTGCGTGTTCCACATTTGTGTTAATGAAGGAACGAGTCGTCGAGTTCAGCGGTGTGGCACCGAAATATGAGACGTACGAGGCTCTTTGGACAATACGAGGTCGGCGTCCTCCATTTGATGGTACAGTAGTTTTGTTAGTGTGACGCCGACGCTGTTTCCAGCTCGCGTCGTGAGACTCACTGCTCGATGCACACAAACATCGCTGATGAAAACAAATGAATCTTTTTAAGCTTTCGACACATAGACGTCCCTGCCCAGACGTCGCACAGTGAAACACACACACTGAAACACACACTGTGTGATGCCAGCGCCCATGCAGTGTGAGAGCAAACCGTGGTGTTGTGTTAAATCTAATAGCAGTATAATTACACGGGTTAATACTCATACATGATGCCACATATAACTGTGTGTGCTCTTTTAGCAACCTGATGAAGATTGCTAAAAAAAACCCACAATAAATTTGATGCAAATTTTCCTGTATGTATGATTGATTTTTCATTTTCTTCTTCTTCTTTTCCCACCTCTTCTCATCACTTCTTTTTTAATTTGCTATTTTTTCTTCCGTGTACTTTTGAGTCCCCGTGTCCCCCCGACCCTCTTTATCTCTCGTCTTTTTTTATTTGGGTATGAACACCTAAACAGATTCAGACTGAATAAACTCCCCTCCTCCTCCTCCTCCTCCTCCTCAGGTTTACGACCGGCAGCTGGAGAGGGTCGAGGCCTTTGCAGGTCTCTCTGACTTCTGTCAAACCTTCAAACTGTACAGAGGAAAGACTCAGGATGAAGGAGAGGATCCTTCGGTGGTGGGAGAGTTCAAGGTAAACTCCAACTTACATTCCTTTTGTTGGTGGTCCTGCTTAGCTCAGCTTTATTCCCAATAAGTTTGTTCTCCGTTGTAGAAATTTGACAAAATGTCCAGTCGCATGCAACTCCTCTAACTCCACCAACCCTCCGTTACCAACCAGGGCATGTTTAAGATCTACCCGCTGCCAGACGACCCCTCCGCCCCCGTTCACCCCCGACAGTTCAGAAAACTTCCCCCCAACGGCATCGAGGAGTGTTTGGTCCGAGTCTACGTCATCCAGGCCGAAGGGCTGCAGCCCAAAGACACCAACGGGAAGGTAGGACGGAGACGGGAACCGACACGAGGGAACGGAGGTAAGAAGAAGAACGGATGAGTTCATAGAAAGCTCGTGTTGCCCTCGTTTTGTGTTTCAGTGTGACCCCTACGTGAAGATCACGTTGGGGAAGAAGACCATCAGTGACCATGAACACTACGTCCCCTGCACCCTGGAGCCGGTCTTTGGAAAGTACGTACAGCGATGTCTCGCTCTGTCTCCAGAAAGTCACGACTTTTATACGTCCATGAGACTTTAATCTGAAAGCTCGGAGGGGGAACATTTGGATTCAGACTCTGACTGACAAGAATTTGACAATTTTTTTTAATAACGTTGAACAACAAGTCGCTTTTTAACTACACGGTATTTTCTGTCTGTTTTCCCTTCATTGTACCGCTCTTCTTTTGAAAGGTGCTCCGGTAGTAAACTTACTCTTAAGGTCCTTGTCAGTTCAGTAAAAAGTCATATTTTGTTCAGCAAATGTTGCAGAAAATAAAATCACCACAAACGAATTTGAGGTATTTTGTCCCCTGAAAGTTTGAAACCTTTCGGCTGTTGGTTTCTTTGCTTCGGTTAGAAATCCATCTTCACTGATATCACCACTAAATTTAATACAAGGTATCGTCACACGGAACCATTTTTTGTCCTCCAGGAAACCACTTACTTTGAATCGTATCTTGTGGTTTTAGTCGGTACCTTGTTGGACAGTGAAAGCAGCGCCTTCAGGCAGCTCTCTTTCTCATTTAATGTGTTAAATGAAGGGTGGATTTTCTCTTTCCAGCCCATAAACAAGACAGAATTTTCCACGAACACATTTTTTGTACATTTAAACTAAAAGCACGACTGTGTGAATTCAAGTCTGCAGATTTATTATCTTGTTCTTTTTTTTTTAGTTCCTGTCTGTATCTCTTTCATTCTCTTCATTGTTTCTTCTGACTTTGGTGTGTTTTCCTGCCAGTAGGGGTCAGTAGACACAAACCAATCAGAGAGCAGAGACAGTGAGCAGTGACCATCAGAGCTGCTGGCTCACCGGTCCTGCTGAGACGTCCTGACGTGACATTAATATGTAGTACCTTTATGAAGCTGCGGAGGGAGAACACACTGTTGAGAAGTTCTTTAATATACAGATACAGAGACTGTTTCTCCTGGAGATTTATTTATCTTTACTTTGTACACGTGTTTGGACTGGACATGAAAATAAATTAAAATGACATCATATTTACATGTTTTCATGTTAAGGGAGACGAAATGAGAGAAAAATGTGATGGTTGTTATCAACAAATGACAAAATAAATATCACAAAATGTTCCATCCAGTCAAAATTCTGTCATGAAACTCGTCATACAATCGTGCCGTGTCGTGTTGACGTTAACTCACGTCACAAAAATGTCTGGTCAAATGTCACATCCTGTCATAAACTGTCATGTCATTTCATTTCATATCACAAAATGAGCCGGCTTCATTGCACAACAAGACAACCAATTATTTAAATGAGTCAAAGCAGAAGTAGCAAAATAAAGTGTTTTATGGATGATTGAACACAGGTGGACAGTGTTGGGACAAAAAGCTTGTGCCATATAATAGAAAACAAAACTGGGCCTCTAAAACCAAAACAAATAAAAAAGGCTAACTAGCTTAGCTAAAAAAAAAGAAAGAAAAGGCGGTTAAAAAACCCGCCACGCCCTGAACCCGCCTCACGTGGGTTTCCCGTTGTGGCCTGTCGTCCTTCAGGATGTTCGAGCTCAGCTGCTCCCTCCCTCTGGAGAAGGACCTGCGCGTGATGCTGTACGACCACGACATGCTCGCCAAAGACGAGAAGATCGGAGAGACCGTGATCGACCTGGAGAACCGCTTCCTGTCCCGGTACGGGGCCGCCTGTGGGCTGCCGGAGTCCTACTGTGTGTGAGTAGACGCTGTTATCGTTTACACCTGAAATTCATACGGACATAAACGGATGCTGTCAAGCGCGACTCAAAAATGAATTTCTCTCCGCTCTTGCTTCCCGTCTCTGTGCCGGCAGGTCGGGGGTGAACCGGTGGCGAGACCAGCTGACTCCCCGCCAGCTGCTGAGTCGACTGTGTGAGCGACGGAACCTGCGGCGGCCGGTCTACACCGACGACACCGTCCTCTTCAGAGGGCAGCGGTACACGGCCGCGGACCTCGGTGAGAGACGGAGACACTAATACATACATGTTACAACTGCACGGGGTTCTCAACTGGTGGGTTGCGACCCAAGACCGGGTCCTGGATGTGTGCGTGGTGGACAAAAATTTTCAGGGAAAACATTTATTATCTGGAAAAGGGGAGAATTTCTTTCTTCGGTGCTTTTATTTTGAAGGACGCGTTTTTCCGATGACACGGCAGCGTTGTCATGACGGTAAATTAGCATTATTAATCAGACGTTAGCATTTATTAAACATGATGAAACGTACATTTCTGAGGAATCTATACATGATGAAACGTACATTTCTGAGGAATCTATATAATGTCACATGATAACTCCTTCGACTGAAAATCTTGCGGATGTTTAGCATTAATTTCTGAGGACGTGAGGACACTGAAAGGGAAATGCATCGTCAGGTACACAGGAAACAGGTGGAGGGCACCTGAAAGCAGGAGTTGCTCACAAAGGTCACATTTTCTATGTGTTAATGTGCACGTCATGATGCTGCGCACTGTTCACGCGCAACAGGAACAGCCTCTGAACTTATCGACCCATCCTCCTAATCACACCGCTGTTTCCTTCATCGTTCTTAATGTGTCTGTGGTCTTGTTATTTTGTGTGTCCTCCGTAGCACCACACACACACACACACACACACGCACACACACACACACACACACACACACACACACACACTGACTGACTCCATCAGACCGTCTCTAATGAAAACACAAACCGCACAGATTTACATCGTCCTCATATTCCAGTTTACGTGCCGCTTCTTCAACGTTGAGTAAATTC